>NC_061818.1:16249248-16549248 GCF_021462225.1 Girardinichthys multiradiatus
ACTGAAAACAAATAAAGGGGGGCGGACCGCCACCCATCCCAGGTTAGAATACCAAAGTAGCCCCAAATTATAAAGACTAAGAGGTGGTTTTAGAGGACGTGGTAAAAGAAGTTAAAAGAGGAGGTGACAATGTGGACAACATGGAAACTGTCCAACTGGACAACCCAGTGAACAATGACTAGAGAAGAGAGAACATAATGTTGTTAAAGAAGTAATCTGAGAGTAAAAGATTTTGTAGGCAAGCATTAGTGAGAAACAGGTGCTTTAAAAATCATTCTATGGTGTTATACTACCAACGATATCATGATAAAATGCAAAAGATTCATTTTACAGGGAAATAATTCCATATTTGGCTCAGATTGTGTGCATTCTTGATTTTTCCTCTTTGAGAGAAGTTAAATTTCAGCTCTGTGAAACGACCTTGACAAAGAGATGCAGCTGCCTGAAAACAAAGATAAAACTTCTGCAAACAGCAGAAGCCTGTCTCTGCTGAAAGGTCTGATAAAGATTGTAACTCTACCCTGCATGTGTCAAACTCAAGGTCCGCGGGCCAAAACCGGACCCCAGAAGTTTAGTGATTCTCTAGAAGTAGAGCCTTTTAATATGGTGATTGTGTGCTTGAATGTTATTTTGTCAATCAATAAGCAGTTTTGTTTACATTCTGCCACAATCTGCCTTTTGAAAATGTTTTGAATCTTGCTCTTTATGTATAAAAAAAAAATGAAAAATTGGCTAAAGTCTGCAGACACAAAATGAACCTGGATTGAAGCTCTAACTAAGTTTATTTAATCTGAGATCCTCTCCAAATGAAACAGTATATGTCAGTCTACATGAGATACTAACAACTTCACCTACTGATATAATATAAAGATCTGATTGAATATGTGAAACAAACAATGATGAAAGTTTTTCATCCAGGAGGAAGACAGTGTTCCTAGGAAATGCAGCTCATTCATTAACAATCAATTTTTCTTCTATAGGTGGAAGTTTTGCTGACTAATCATAGGCTGGATCTATGAAACATTATGTGCACAGAGCAAATGACCAAGGTTCTGACTGACTTATGAACCTCACTGTCCTGACAATGATAACATGACACTCAACAAACAACACCTTTAAGGTGGACCCACTAAGACCACCTTATTGATTCTTGGTGAATAAAAAAAGAATTGAAGCGTTCAAAACAGACCTAGTGGAAACAAAAGGGGTTATGAGGAAACAATGTGCATTTTAAGAATAATAGAAGTCAAATTATGTTCAAATTTTTGCAAATAAAATGACTCTGACAGAGAAATAAGTAAGTAGTGTGTGAATGTGTGTGAATGGGAATGACTGATTTCATTGTAATGCATCTTTGAGGGACCTTAAAAGCACTAATAAAGGTCTGATGTTCTGATGATCTTTGCCAAACTTATATCTTGATAAGGTTTCCAGAATCTTTTCCAAAAAATCATATAGAGATAGCAAAGGTTCTACCTGTATTGAAAATACTGATAACCATAAGAAAGCTCATAGATCCGTCTTCAATTTTTCATAATTCTTTTACAAACAGGTTATTTAAACTTTCATGTGGCCAAATGTCTGTATTTGACTTTCTGTTTTTGTGAAATAAATGTCTGTTTCATGTTATGTAAAAATTAGAGTCCTCAACATTACCATAATAATATTAGGTAAGTTCTCTATGGTAAAACAAAAAGATTTTAACAGACGTTTAGACGTTTTCCAGTCAGGTTCAAAATGATTGAATTAGACTCAAACTTAACATAAGATGAAATGAACCTTAACAGAATTACTGGACTGGACTGAAATAGAGAAAACTTGAGTTAATTGAAACAAACTTTAGTTACTTGAACTAAATACAAAGCTGACTGAAACTGTAAGTTGTATCTATTAAACTGGGTAAAACAAACTAAGATTATAAGATATAATATGCCCTTCATTTTTTGTGTTCATCAGTGAGTGAGTTTTTATTTTTTATTTTTAATAAGAACTAAACCAAGCATTATTTAAAATAATAGCAACTACCAAAAATATTGATCTCATTTTTGAATGTAATAAGGACTTACTTTATAAAATATGATAAAAAAGAATAATAAGAATTTGGAAAAACAGAGGCTTTAAACCTCTGCAGGAACAGCACTGACACTGTCAAAAGTGGATCCTAATACAGGAATCTGGAAGCTCATTCTGGCGTGGACAGTCAAAGTCCATCCAAGGACACATTTAGATGAGGCAGAGGGACAAATACAGGGATTAGCTGAGAGCAAAGAGAGCAACATGCATCCTGCCCTAGCTGCTGTCCCACCTGAACTGTGGTCCCAATCATCAACTGATGTAGGGCTTATAAAGGGGTTCCCACCATACAAGGTTAAAACTAATATCTGAAAAAAGGCCATTAGTCCATCAATACCCCTTAAAGTCAACAGCTGAAGAAGGTATTACGCCAGTAATACAAGATATGTTGAAGTCAGGAATATTAAGAGAAGCACCTGACGCTACATGCAAGGCATATCACACTGACATCGCTATTATTATCACAGCCAAACATAACTCTAAAAAGATGTGCCTTTTAAATCCAAGTACTCTAATACCTACTGCAGAAGATGGAAAACCACATTCTTATAAAGCAAAAGTTGAAGAAGACACAAAACCCAGACAAGACATTTCTCAAACCCTTATACCAGATTCATGTGTTGTGTTTGTAGATGGCTCAGCATCTAAAGATGAATATGGAAAGAATAGAGTTGGTTATGCAGTAACAACCATCGATAGGATAATAGAAGCTAAATCTCTACCCAATACATGCTCAGCCCAAACAGCAGAATTATATGCTGTAGTAAGAGCATGTGAATTACATGAGGGACAAATACTTACTATATACACAGACAGCCAATATGTTTTCGGATCAGTACATCACCATGCTAAGATTTGGCAAAATAGAAGTTTTAAAACATCATCAGGGACAGAACTAACTCATTTCAACCTATTAAAGAGAAAATGTCAGATCTGCTATTTATAGACACAGACGTGCTGAAAGACGCCCAACAGTCAGCACCCAAGACAGAAATAAAGGCCTGACTAAAGAGAGGAGCACAGAAAAACGATGACATTTATCAGATAGAAGATAAACCAATCCTCCCAAAACATTTATACAACACAGCGGCTACAGTGACACAATGGGAAGACCCACGTGTCAAGGGGGGAATATGTCACATCTGGTAAAGCATTAATGCTACACTATAAATTTTTCTGACTATGCAAAGAATTTTTGCAGATCATGCATAATTTGTTGCAAACACGGGGGAAGAAATATTGCCTAGTTGTAATAGATGAACCTAGTGACACATTTCTTCCCCACATATGGTATCCCACAGATTATAAGGTCAGATAATGGAACTCATTTTGTAAATAAATTAATAGAACTAAGTTTTAAAGCATTAGGGTTTCAGTTAAAGATTAAGGAAAACAATGGAAGAAACAGGGAGGCCATGGCCCGAATGCCGATCCCTGGTTAAATTATGGATGAGAATAACTCCAAATCAAACTGGTCTTACTCCATTTGCCACCTACTGTACATCATTGTATAACTCCACCCACTATATTCTGAGTCTGAGATCACGTGACACCAAGTTGCTGATGTGAATTTGTATTCTCAAAGAAATAGTACATGGCAGACCGTTTTCTCTGCCCTCTGACATGAATGAAATAGAGAAAGCACAACAGGAAACTTCATTAGCTGAGTGGATGAATAAAATGTTGCAGACAAAAGAAGAACAAATGTCCAGTGGTCTGCCGATAATCTCTGCTCCTATCCCACAGAACGACCTGAGGCCTGGAGACCTGGTCCTGATTAAGACACTCCACAGGAAGGATTGGAGCACTCCTTGGTGGAAAGGGCCGTTTCAAGTACTCCTGACAACGCCCACAGCTCTGAAAATAGCAGAGAGGCCTTCCTGGATCCATAAAAGCCACTGTAAGCCAGTTTTGCCGTTACAGTAGCCAAACCAACCGACGGGGTAGCAGAAGGAAGTCCGGGTTCAAAGGAGTTGGAGGACCCATATGGCCCAGCGTCTCAAACCGGTGAAGAAAACAGCTGATCTGCGCCCAATTATAAAATGGCTCTCTGTAACATGTGGACAGGACTGATAAGCCTGAGCTTAATTCTGGTAGCAGGACTCTTTCTCTATCTAAAGCAGGATCCACAGGAGGTGATACCGAACCAGAAGAGATGGACATCAGACGGGACCCATCTCAGACCACTGAAGGAAGGACATGACACACACCCATTTCTGCTAAATTACTGGTATCGTTATGTGTATGACACAGCTAAAACTCAAAATAAAACTGATTATGTGTGTTCTATAATGCTCATGCATTCCCAAGGCCCCACCATATATGTCAAAGCTGTGAACCTCACCGAGACAAGTTGCGCCATATCAATGGGCCTGATAGGATATACAAATAAAAAGTTATTTCTTATGCCAAACCAATCTTTCATATTTAACACTTCTGGAATGTGGACAGATGAAAATCAGATCGTTGTGAATTCTACACTGCGCAGTAACCAGAGATTAAATTATAGTTGTGCACTTGCGACAGAAAACAATGGCAACCTCTCAACATTACAGGATTGAATAACACCTGTTGCACATATATCCCAGATAATATACACTCTGCAAACATAACGGGAGCATTAAACAACCTACGGAATCTGCAAAATGTCATGGCACATGACCACCCAGATCCTAACTCTTCTTGGTTAGATTGGATGCTCACAGGGAGATGGATAAATCTTTTTAAGGTTCTCTTAGTTGCAGTAATAGCATGCATGGGCCTTCTGTGTCTCCTGTCAATATGTATTATCCCATGTTGCAAATGCATGGTACAAAGAATAGTAACTCAGTCAGTCACGGTAGCATATGCAACACTGAACCAGGTAGAAATGCACGAAAATGAAGGGAACGATTATGATGACATGTTGTAAATAAATCACATCGAAAGCCTGAGTGTACTCATACATTGTATTTCATAAAATGACCTTACAGCAGAAAATCGAAAGAAGTTGTTGCTTAAGTGAAATGAGAAAAAGTACAATGATGACATAAACAGGGCAGATTTTTTAATTCTTTTATTTTTATGATTTCAAGTATTAATCAACATTTAACTTTTAATGGTTGCCGAGGGCGGCGGGACCGTATGAGTATTTCCCACAAAATATAATCTGTTTACCGTCCGTGGGTTTCTGCTCATACAGAGTATTTTTCTTATTCGTTTTTATATTAAATGTTTTTACTTGTGATAAAAGGAGGGACTGTTGGATGGGTGCAAAAACTTGTTATCACTCATGTAAAAACTTTGTGTTGCAAGGCACCTGCACTATGCCTTCCTCCCTGTGTGTGTGAATTATTGTTATCTCTGTGTGAACCAGCCTCCTTTCTGTCTCACACACACACACCCTGTCTGAACTGTCTGTTGAATTGTGTATATAAATAAAGAGATAGGGTGTCAAAACTTTGTAGTTTCACTGCAAAGTGGGCTACCCTTGCTGCAAGTAACTCTGACTGTATCGTTCTTACCTCTGAGTTGACTAAATAATACCTAACAAACTCAAATAACCACTCGTTACAACCAAGGCATACAGAAGAATATCTCTGAACGTACAACACATTGAACTTTGAGGTGGATGGGCTACAGCAGCAGAAGACCACACCGGGTGCCACTCCTGTCAGCTAAGAACAGGAAACTGAGGCTACAATTTGCACAGACACACCAAAATTGGACAATAGAAGATTGGAAAAATGTTGCCTGGTCTGATGAGTCTTGATTTCTGCTGTGACATTCAGATGGTAGGGTTTGAATTTGGCATCAACATCATGAAAGCATGGATCCATCCTGCCTTGTATCAACGGTTCAGGCTGGTGGTGGTGTAATGGTGTGGGGGACATTTTCTTGGCACACTTTGGGGCCCTTAGTACCAGTTGAGTATTGTATCAATGCCACAGCCTACCTGAGTATTGTTGCTGACCATGTCCATCCCTTTATGACCACAGTGTACCCATCTTCTGATAGTTACTTCCAGCAGGATAACGCGCCATGTCATAAAGCACAAATCATCTCAGACTGGTTTCTTGAACATGACAATGAGTTCACTGGACTCAAATAGCCTCCACAGTCACCAGATCTCAATCCAATAGAGCACCTTTGGGATGTGGTGGAACGGAAGATTCACATCATGGATGCAGCCGACAAATCTGCAGCATCTGTGTGATGCTATCATGTCAATATGGACCAAACTCTCTGAGGAATGTTTCCAGTACCTTGTTGAATATATGCCACGAAGGATTAAGGCAGCTCTGAACACAAAAAGCAGTCCAACCCGGTACTAGCAAGGTGTACCTAATAAAGTGGCCGGTGAGTGTAAATCATAATTTAACTTAGCAAAAAATATGCACACAACAATGATGCTGCAACAAAACAAAAACAAATGAAAGTTGAGCAGGGCCATGGTGGAAAACTGAATGTGACTGTATTGTTTGATAGTTAGGATTAATTGGAATGTATGTACTTTACTTGAAATCTGTATGATTCGATTGAATTGACTTTGTAAAGGGCCTTGAGACGACGTGTTGTGAATTGGCGCTGTTTAAATAAAGTGAATTGTCAGTTCTAGTTTTTTTAATAGTCAGTCAATCATTTTCTATACCGTTTCTTCCACAGTGGGGAGCAGGAGATCTGGTGCCTATCTCCAGCAGTCTATAGGTGGGAGGCGGGCTACACCCTGGACAAGTCGCCAGTCCATCGCAGGGCAACACACAAACAACCGTGCACACACTCATTCACACACCTATGGGCAATTTAGAGAGACCAATCAACCTAACAGGCTTGCAAACTCCATGCAGAAAGACTCCTGGCCAGAAGTTGAACCCAGGACCTTCTTGCTGCGAGGCAACAGTGCTACCAAATGTGCCAACGTGCAGCCCTAGTTCTTTTTACATACAATTTTAATACTATTCTTGCCATCTAGATTCAGTCTAACCCCTCTGCAGAAACAATAGTTTTTCTTTTTTCATACTTCATACTCTTGTGAAACCGTCAGGAATTAAAAATCTTTCATCCTGCTGTTTTTATTATACAGTCATAGAAATTAAATGCATCTCTGACCATTAGTTGGGTAATGAAGTAGTGCACCAGGATCAGCCCTGCCTTACTGGGAGAATCTGTAGCACATGAACAAAGTACAATGGGAGGGAGGGAGAACAGATAGAACTACAACCACCCTAGGATCATGAGAACTGACACCCTTGCAATTTTTTAAGATAGCAGAAATCCACCTTGGAACCTGCTAAAAACAGATTAGTGGTTGGCTTGGCTCTCCAGCGGTTAGGGTTCTTGTGTGATTTGCACCCTGGGCGAGCCCCTCCACACTCCTCTCACAGAGCACATTTTGCAAAAAAAGTGACTTTGTTTTATGTAACTTAATAGAAAAAACTACAAAGTGACTAATTATTTTTGTTGCTATTGTTTCACAATTAGTTTTGTTTTCAGAAGTCAGTTACCACCTTAACAAGACCTATTTAAAAAGGTTTTTGACATTCGATTTTTAGTGTTCTAAAATTTTCTTTCAATGTGTTTGTACTTCTTGACACAAGTTTTTGTTTTATTGTGTTCTGTGTTCAATTATAAAGCACCTTGGCCAATGCAAGGCGTTGTTGGAAGGTGCTATTTTAACATAGTTTGATTGATTGATTGACAAATCACAAAGTGTTAAGAATCTGGTAGTAAAGTATAATTGAGTTCATGTTTGTCCAATATATATATTGTGCTTTTCCTGCATCTTTTTACTGTGCTCTTCAGTGAAAAGTGATCTTTGTTTCTCCAAACTGAGCTTGTTCAGCGACTATATCCTGTAAGATACCGACTATCCAAAATCTCTCCGCTTATCTTTACTGCAAAAAAATGTAACCATCGCTTTAATTTTAGAATCAGCTTTATTGGCCAAGTTTGTCTACAGTAACGAGGTATTTTGACTTTGGCTGCACATGCTCTCAGACTTCTCCTTTTAAATACCTTTTAAATAATGTGAGAGTGTATTCCTTATAAGAATCTGTGCTAATGCTTATCAATCTTAGTTAATTGTGGAACAATGATTTGTGAACTAATGTGTGAATGTCTGGTAATCTCATCAGTCCATGGTGAGGTGTCAAAGACTAGAAACAGATATTATTGACTGATTCTGCATTAACTGTGTGTAAGATCTTATTGGGTTTTTACCCAAGCCTTTACCAGACTAACACCAGGCACATGAAAGAAAGTGCTAGTGATAGTGAAAAGCAGACTTAGTCACGATTCAGAAAGTGATTCAGTTCAACCGTTTTCTAAATAAAACTTCTGCTTGTTTGCTCTCACTTTGCGGGCTATAATTGGATCATTGCTCGTTCTTTGTGAGGTTGTGGTTGGTTGGAACTATTGTTTCTCTCAGAAGAAGCAAGTCGTGGGACTAAGGCAGCATGATGGAAATAATGAAGAGCCTCCTCCTTATTTACATGGCGCAGCTGAGGGAGTAAACAGAGTTCACATTTTGGGGAAATGAATAAGACAGAAATTAGACTTGTAGTTAATTTTAAAGGTGGTTTATCCGTATCTGATCACAGCAGCAGCAGCAGTGGAGCGGCGCTCTTCCTTTCGCAGCACTACAAAGAGCTTATTTCCATCTGAGCTCAACCCGCCCACCTCCGCTGTCTGCTTCTCCGAGCGACAGTTTCTCTCTGTTTCAGTCTGTGTCCACCTCAACCTGAGACTCCGTGGGGCCACAGCCGCCGAGCTCGGTCTGCTTTATCCTAACACCCGCTCCTGGAGTCGGATACATGGAGACAACCTGAGCGGAAAAAGTCTCTTTTTCTTGCGGACCACATACGCTTCTCCGGGGTTTTTTTTTTTTTTTTTTTTTAAGAAAAACCGAAAACTACTAGAACATCTGTTGATTTCCGGTGAACCTTTGGATATCTCCCGCATGTCAGGTAAGAAAATCGACCCACTTATATGTCTCAAGGTGTGTCCTTCGCTGAAGTGAAATGCTACAGGACGGGGTCATGGGTGGAAAAACAAGGCGCACAGGTTACACGACCGTGTCTCCACAGCCAAAACCTGTAATGTGTCATCTAAGTAAAGCTATGTGTGCATATAAACCAAGACTGCACCTCTTATCCTAATATAACAATATTAAGTTGGTTATAACCTGCTCATAATAACTTGAAATGTGTTAGTCTGCATATGTTCCTCTCCCCCCGACACGTTCATGGCTCATGCCTGAGGAGAGATTTCAGTTATTTGTCATCACCAAGTCTTTATCAGGTCTTTTGGGAATGTTTGAGATTCCAGCGGCAGGTGCACGGGACAATGGGAACCAGTAAGACTGGGAATCAGAGACCTGCACGGGAAACAGATAAATTATGCGCATGGTGTCGATCATCTGTAACCTTTTACTTTGCCTTGAAAAAGTATTCACATCCCCTAGACCTTTAGACATTTTTTCACGTTCTTCCATGTGTTTTACTGGGATTTGATGGAACAGAACAAAAAGTAATGCATTTTGTGCATGAAGGAGAATTACACATGGCTTTACAAAATATTTTACTATTAAAAACGGGAAAAGTCTGTAGGCATCCCCCCTCAGTCAGCAATTTATAGAACCACCTTTCTCTGCAGTTACAGCTGCAAGTCTTCTGCGGTATGTCTCTACCAGCTTTGCATATCTTGAGACTGAAATATATCAACCTCAGTCAGAATGGATGGAAAGCGACAGAAAATAGGAGTTTTCAAGCCTTACCACAGATTCTCAATTCTCTTGGATTTAGGTCTGGACTTTGACTGGGTCATTCTGACACATGCTCTGGCTCTTATTTCATCAACTCTGATCAGCTTCCCTGTCCTTGCTGGCGAAAACATCTCCAGAGCATAATGCTGCCACCACCATGTATCACCACTGGGAATGGTGTATTATTTTTTTCAGTTTTAAACACATGTGACCAGGGCTCCTTCTTCCATTTGTTTGCTGTCCTCCTGGCTGCTTCGCTCATTTATTCTATCCCAGGTGTGCCATAATATTTTTAGCAAACCTCATAGGCCTTCAACAATTGCTGCAAACCATGTATAATTTCCCTTCCACTGCTTTATGTTTCTCTATCATAAAATCCCAATAACAGATCTTAAAGTTTACGGTTGTAACGCCACATGTCTAAACATTGAACATCTTAGCAAAGCACTGTGTGTAAATATGTACACAACCCAGTTCGGGTATGTTCTAAAAGCTGTCCCACGGAAGATTTTAAGCTTTTCTGCATTGTTGGTGTTCATTCTTTTTGTTAAACTCTGCAAATAATTTAAGTTTATAGTTATCAAGGCTGAAATTTCCCCCTCTTTTGCTGAGTTTCTCCTCTGTCAGTTTATTCAATAAGAACACATGTATCAAGTTTCTACGGGATTCAGCTCTTCAGCTAGACAATGAAGCCTTTATGACAGTTTGTAAACCTGAACCAATCATGTCTGCCTGTTTCAGAGCACGAGACAGTAAGGCTCATAAGCCGAGGCACGCCTCAGAAGGTTCAGCTGTGGTCTCGGATGCGATCTGAACTGCCGATAACATGAAGGTTCAAAAAACTGCAGCAATTTACTGGGAACAAAAATGGGATTTAGTTTGATGTTTGATTGCACAATGCATGAGTCAGTGGGGAAAAAAAACAAACATTTGTAATGGACAGCTCTCATTCAGAATGATGAAACACATAAAGCCGATGCATACTGCACTGCAAATTATTCACTTGCAAAGCTCGTGTTTGTATGAGGCAACAAAATCAGTAAAAATGTGGAGAAAGATTTATGAAATAAATTTGTATGGCGATAGTAAAAAATGCGGCTGCATCAGCTGCTTTGGTTGCAGATGTCATGAAAATTCGTCATTTAGTTTGTTTTTTAAATTTGGATGGTTCGTTGAAGTGCAATAATGCACTAAAGCAGGCAACAAACCTCTGCTTATAAATGGGTTTGCATCTAATGTTTCCAGTATGAGTTCCTGACATCTGTTATAAGTTCCTCAAGTAAAAATAATATGTTAAATCTTTCTTTAAAAGGTTCATTAGTATTAATAGTTAATACCAAGAAATGGAAATGAAGAAGAAACATGATATAAAAAAATAGATCCCAATTTTTCTTTATTCTTGTAAATTTAATGGATATTACCAAGATGGCTTGTCAGTGCAAAGCATTTCAATTCTGTCATGATTTTTTGTGGTATTTATGGAAACGATGATAAAAGAAACAATGGAGAAAAAATATAAGATTTAACACAGTTAGTTGTTTAGTTTAGTTGGGTCTGTGTACAATCTAAAGAGCCTCTTGTCCTAAAGCTAATGTTTACCGTTCATCAAAGAGGTTCCTTCACTATACCAGTTACGTTTAGTACTCCAACTGTGCGGCTAATCAGTTCACAAGGATTGTGTTCAATCATATTTTGAAAGCAGTGTTTATTGATGCTCTTATGAAACCCACTGTGGGACAATAGTTTGAAATGGAAAAGTATCATTCCAGTCATACAGAGAGTTTGAGGAGTTTTCAAACATTATTAATTAGAGTTTATTTTTATTATTTCCAGTTCTTATCAGAATGTTGTTTGCCTGGTAAATTATGAGACCTCATGGCAGGGGATCTCCTCTTACTGAAACAGCTGAGTACCTCTTGCCAAAGTAAAATGTGTCTTTATCCTTAAATTATTATTATGAAACGGAGCGCCTATGGCTTTATAAGTTGTATTTGTGTTTGATACTCTTATTTTGTAGTAAAAAAAAAAGTAGGTTTTGAGTTGCCCTGTTGCGTTGACGTAGTCGGTTAATGAAGACCTGTTGTCTTGCTGGCTGTCAACACTCTGCACCAAATATTTTGAAGAAGTCTCCATCTCTTCTAAGTTACTTTCCTGGCATCATTTTGTGTATGCGGCAGGAGCACAACACATTAACATGGTGACAGATGAGCAAAAAGATCATCTCAGAAATAGGCAAGCATAAAAATTGTAATATAAGGTCTAGTCAAAGCTGGGCTGGATTATTCTACAGAGATTACAGTTTGTTTAGGTTAAAACATTTACTATGGAAACCACAGAAGTGTAGATTTATATTTTTCCACAAAATATTGCTTCATCTCTGTTAATCTATTTTATTATCCAGATATATGATAAACAGTATGGTATTGCTCCTCCCAAGAGGTAAAAAGCAACAAATGAGCAAACAATCAAAATGTTACCTTGCCAGTGAATTTTTGTTTTCTGTAAAGAAACCAAATATAAAAATCACTGTACAGATCTGTAAAAAAACAACAACTTAAAACTCAACTTACTATCAGTACAATGCATGTAATTAAAATAATTATGGAGTGAGATTCTCATAGTACAATAACCTTGATTAATATGTAATAAGTAAAAGTTTCTTGTTATAATGGTGTTTGTATGAAACGTTAAAAGCAAAAATGTAGAACAGGATCCAATTGAAAAATAAGTAGTTAATCCTAATGATGGTAAAAAAAATTATTAATATAAAATATCGATTCTTCCACTTATGATAGTCTAAAATCTGTTGTTGTTTTATTTTAAACCATAGACTTAAGCAGATTAGTTAGTTGGGCTATTTAATTCATCCATCCATTTTCTATATCCGCTTCTTCTATAGTGGGTCGTGGGGAAGCTGGTGCCTATCTCCAGCAGTCTATGGGCAAGAGGCTGGGGACACACTGGACAGGTCGCCAGTCCATCGCAGGGCAACACACATGTCAAGCCACCATACACACACCGATTAACACCTGCAATTTAGGGAGACCAATTAACCTAACAATCATGTTTTCGGACTGTGGGCGGAAGCCGGAGTACCCGGAGAGAATCCACGTATGCACAGGGAAAACATGCAAACTCCATGCAGAAAGACCCTCTATCTGTCTGTCTGAGTACCTAGCCTGTGGTCCGTTGCTTGACATATCACTCGTGGCTTGCCAACTTTAGTTTTAAAACAGTGTTAACTTAATAAGAAGGATGGTTCAAAATCGTTTTGTTTCTACTCTGTGACTGTTTGTGTTTTTTGAGACTTATAATATTTCTAAACAGCCAAATCTGTCTTTGTTGTAAGGGAAAAGTTTATTGACTTTCTTTAAGGCAGATGACTGGCAGTGTGCAGTAACAGGTATGGGAGGGACAATGCTGCTTTACTCTGTGCTCCATACAGACGCAGAAAACACTGATCATTCAGAAATTATTTTAAAAGAGAAATTTTTACAACTCTGAAAACCGCCTATGCCCTTATAGATGATAATATGAGCACCTTTTCAGAAATAATATTGATGTTTTCTTCTTTAAAAGTTGTACTGATCATTATTCCCAGTATATATGTATTGTGTCACAGCTACTTTACAACATGTTCAGGGTTTCACTATTTCCAATTAAAAAAAAAAATGCTGCATTTAGACATTAACAAGTTTAACTGGTGGATGTTACTCAGTCATGAAAGACAAACTGACTCAGAATTAAAATGGGTTTGTGGACATGCAAGACTCATTAGATTGATATGTTTAAGAACTGAGAAATGATATCTTAACCTCATTTCTGTTCATGAATGATCTGTCTGGTAGTCATTGTTGGAGTGGTAGAGCAAGACAAATTTGATCGCTATGCTCTATATTATTGTTCATTGTACCAATTTGAAAACACAAAGTGAAATTAGCATATTTTCATCTTAGGCCCTGTCGAAAAAATTACTTTGTTAGATATTTGAAGCAATATTGCCACCTAAATCAGATGTGAAGTAAACACCTCTTCTAGACATGCCACAATAAAGAAGGAGAACATCCAAACTGATATCTCTGATTCTTGCTTTCATTTTAGAGCTTAAGCAAGGGAGTTCATAAAAACTGTGTAGACTCTACGAAATACTGTCAATTAGTAATTCTGCACATTATAACATGCAATATGTAAAGTAACTTCCCATTTTTTGCTAAAATATTTCAATTCAGTAAAGTAAGAACATTTACTGTAACCTTTCCTAAAATAAAAAAAGTCAATTCTTCACTTGCAGTTAGCAGGTCAATGATATAAATCACTTGCTATGTTTATTCAAGGTCACTCAGAAGATTCAAAGCCAAAGTGACGCTGAAGCAGTCTGACTTATGAGAAAAGAGAGTGGAAACAATGAGTTTGCTGAGTGCATCCTGCAAGTTGCTTGTCTGTATTGATGTGTGTGTCTGTGTGTTTCTTTGATGAAAGGAGGGGTAAAAATGAAAGGGTTAGATTGTGTGTATTGCCCTAAAGGACCACAGTACTATAAATTTGAGTGAAAGGAATAAATAAGAATAGAGGAAGAGAGCCGCAACACATCTGGTTTGAAAAGGAGGAAGCAAGGATTATCTTTCTCGGTAACGAAGTCCAAAATAAGAGAACAGAGAAGAGGAAATATGTGGTTACTTAAGGGGGTCTGTGTTGCGATGTGTTCATGCGTACCCGTGCATGTGCATGAATTGCATATGGCTGTGAGTTGGTCTGAGTGTTTGCGGTTCTGTCATCTGCAGTGACTGATGCAGTGCATGCATGACTGCAAACTACAAACGATGGCTCCGAAAGCGGGCGGGTGTGACGGCTCTGTTGGGGTCGCAGGGTCAAGTCCCACGCAACAACAAATCAGGTGCAGCTATGGCAATATAGAACCCCAGTTTAAACCAGGATGTGCCGCTTGAAAACATAAGCCGTAGCTCATTCACCTGCCATAGGGTGCAAGAGTGTGTGATTGTGTGTGTTTACCTGTGC
This sequence comes from Girardinichthys multiradiatus, assembly GCF_021462225.1. Taxonomy (NCBI): domain Eukaryota; kingdom Metazoa; phylum Chordata; class Actinopteri; order Cyprinodontiformes; family Goodeidae; genus Girardinichthys; species Girardinichthys multiradiatus. Next base: position 16,264,079 of record NC_061818.1, read on the forward strand.
AGTGACATCAGGGAGCCTTGATTTGCCTAACTGTTGGCTGCAGGTCACAAAGCAGGATTGTGGAGTACCACCTATAAACCTGACGGCATGCAAATGCTTTGAGATGCATGCATGTGTGTTGGTATTGATATGTGTGTTTATGTATAAAAGAGGGCAAATTAGCGTTGGGTGGGGGGACCGGAATGCCAGTGGAAGTAAGAAGATGATAAGGGAGTACAAAAGGGATTCTGGAGAAGAATGAAGGGTGAGCAATTTCATGAAAATAATGTTTTAAAGTCAAATGTTTTTCACAAGTGCAATGCTCAGACATATTGGAAAAAGGTAAAACGCTAACAGCCATGTGGCTCTAAGGCTCTACAGGCCTCAGTTTGCATGTTAAATTTTAACATTGGTTAGAAAGAGACAGAACAAGTGTAGCTTGCCTGCAAACCATAGTTTCTCAAAAAAGAATGTGGCAGAACAAGATTGCATCTTAATTAATCTAATGTCCTTTGGATCAGTTAAGAAAGAGGTTTGGCCATAATGCACAACACTATGGTAAAAACACTGCATTTCAGTACAAAGATGTCATAGAAGCCTGTGGTATTTGCTCAATAGTGTGACATTATTGATAGCCATGCCTGGTGTAAAAGTGAGGACTAAACAGATCTTTCTGATATCTTGGAGGCGACTGTGGCTCAGTAGGAAGAGTAGTTGTCTTGCAATCAGAAGGTGGTGGGTTCGATTCCAGCGTTCTGTCAATGTGCACCTGGGCAAGACACTTAACCTCAAGTTGCCTAGCGATCTGCGTATCGGTGTATGAATGTGTTAGTGAGTGCAATTGGGTGAATGTGGCTCTAGTGTAAAGCACTTTGAGTGGTCTGCATGACTGGTAAAGCACTATATAAGTACAGTCCATTTTATCTTGGTTCAGGAACAATGAAGTTAAACAAAATGTCACATTTTAGAAAACGTTTAAAGAAAAAATAGAATACATTAAGACTTTTCTTTGATGAAGGTGGTTGGACCTTAACAGACATCTGTAGCCACCTCTTTGTCTGAATTTAGCATAACTAGCAACTTCCTGGGTAACATGACCAAACTAAACAATGATGGCCTTTGTCACACTGTTGCATTCTGTATTTTGCTTTTTTTGGCATTTAAGTGTAGTGAACAACAAGTAATTTATTATTATTTCAGATATATTGAGATTATATAGGGGAACAAAGTGTGGTTTATCCTGTCTAGAGGACATATCAATTAGTGATCTCCTACATCTTCCTTTAGATGTGTTTGATTAAACAGCACTCAGCAGGGTAGCAGCACCTGCCACATCCCTTAATGCCCAAGCAGCTGGAGAAGTTACCTAAGAAATCACTGGGACTTCTTGGTTAATAATGTCTTTTCTCCAGCCCACGTTCAGTCTTCATGATAACCAGCTGTTGGACCTACTGTATGTACCACAGCATCAGAATTATGTGTTTGCAGCAGAATCACCACTATGTCATCTGGACGTAAGGATGTTAGCTTCCAGCCCTTTGATATGTCGGATTCAGAGACGTTACCACACAGACAGTTAAAACCAAAAACACTGCAGTTACGTCTGTGTGGATGTGCATGCTTCAGGTGTATTTGCAGCTGTAAAAAAATAAATCCACCCTGTTGTCCAAATGACGAACATCAGCAGGGAAAGGCAATAGTGTATTTGTTTCAGTTTTAAGCAGTGCTCAGGTAGCAGTTCTGCTGTCCAGGTGTCCTCATTACCTGCTTCCCTGTTTGGTTAGCTTGGTCAGATGGCTTCCACTTCAGCAGATGCTCATACAGCTTCTCCTCCATGTCAGGCCATCTATTATCTTCCATACATCATCATGAATGTTTACCGTTATAAATGAAATCTCTTTACACTTAATTATTTTACAAATAAAAATAAGTTCACAAATGTAATTTGTAAACGGAGTGCTTAGGAGGACACATCAGAGCTGCAGTACCACTTGAGATACGTACAGTTATGGGAAAGACAAAATTATAAAGCTTCAGTACAATTTTAATGAAAGATGTATGATACAGAATTCCTCCAAACATTATCCACTGATTTGTGTGAGCGTTTTAAAGTTTTGAAAACAGCATTTAATGCGGGTTATGTATGCTTAAGAGCTGCCCATACTTTTTATTTTAGAATTTGCATCCACTCCTTGCATGTGAGGAGGTTCTACATGTTACCTGGCATTTTCTGACCTAATCCAAATGGAGGCATGCTTATTCTTCAGTGACATAAAAATCTGATTGCATTTGAGCTAGGGGTTGCAAAATTTGACTGGTGGTATCAGATGAAAAAGTATGAAATAATAATATATTTGTAAACATGCACTATATTGCCAAAAGTATTCATTCACCTGCCTTGACTCGCATATAAACTTAAGTGACATCCCATTCTTAATCCATAGGGTTGAATATGATGTCGGTCCACGTCCCGCATTACAGCTATAACAACTTCGACTGTTCGCTTCCACTTTTTATAGTACTACTGACAGTTGATGGGGGAAGATTTAGGAGCAAAATTGCACAGGTGGTATCTTGTGACAGTGAGAGTTACCTATTCTTTCACAAATGTTCTTTCAACTAATGTAGCTGATTTTCTTACTAAATTACCAAATGTTCTGTGTTGACTATGTTTCTTATTAATTTAGAAGATTTTGGACAGCAACATTTTTTTTTATATATATCCATAAATACATTTTGGCAGTAAAGGGTAAATTAAAGGTCTTATTCTGAAAGATTCTTGAAGCCACAATTTGCGAACAGTGAAACCTTAATTCTCAGGGTGAGTTGTTATTTATGTCTTACTGGGTGTTGGGGGCTCAAAAGTAGGGACTTGCCCAGGGCACCATTCATGCAAGTACTGCCCCTGGTCATAGTCACAGGCCAAACACCAACCAAGCAAAGTAAAATATTCCTGTTGGTTTTGTGGCTTGTCAGGCTGTGAGAGATGGAGAACGGGACAATGGAGGACATGGATGTGCTGTGGGAGAAGGTGGAGTGCAAGCGGTACGAGCTGTGTCGCAACATCACTCCGGCGAAGCTCACCCCCTACCTCCGTCAGTGCAAAGTGCTGGACGAACAGGACGAGGATGAGATTCTTAACTCCCTGCTGCTCCAGGCGAAGGCAAACCGCACAAGTGAGTTAAAAGATGTGTGCTGATTTGTAAAGGCAACTCTTATTTTCTCACATATGTTGGACCATTTTAACTAGAGGTCAGTCGCAGATTCTTTGAAAACTTTTTTGTAATTGACTTGGTTTTTCAACTTTAAACACATCACAATTACAAATATTTTATAAAGTACTGAAAATACAACAAAGCAAAAAAAAAAAAAACCCCAAAAAAAGCTCTGTGATAAAAGTTTAAATTAAATGACACAAATGCAGACAGGGGGTTCTATATATTTTCCTTCTCATCCTTGATGACCAATGTTTTGCTATGTATCGGCATTTTACAGAAAATATTGACATTATCCTTATCTTGGGAGAAAGGTGCAGGTTACACTATCCAACCCTACCCCAGTCCAAGCATAGACAATACCAATGGGGCACCACCCAAGTTATCCTCAGGTCTGCCTACCCATAAAAGAGTACTTTTAATCTAACCGTTTAGCACTGCACTAGGGGCCCCATATTGTGCATAATATTCCTTTTTATCAACCGTTTCTTTATATTTATCTACATTCATCATCTCTTCCACCATCCCTGAAAGGGAACAACGTTCTTTGCTTTCCAATGTCAGCTCAATTATACAACCTGAAATAAGAGAGAGTCTGCACCATAGAGTTTGATGAACTGTCACATTCAATTCTTTGGGTATTATGTCTGATATACAAAGTGAGAGGTTCGGCAATATATATCAATGCCCAGCACCCTACCCAGAAAAGCAGTAATCTTTTCCCACAGGCTGACAACCATTTTGCACTCATAAAGCATATGTAACAATGTGCCTCTATTCTTCCTGCATCTCCAGCAAAAGTCTGAAGCCAGCATACCCAGTCTCGCCATTTTACAGGGCGTCCAGTACCCTTTGTGGATAATCTTAAATGTGATCTTCATCCCGTGCTTTTTAAATCCCTTAAGATTAGGTGGGCTTGAGTCTCAGATGTAAAATTTATAAGATCCTCCTTTAACTGGTTTCTTACCCCAAAATATCTCCTGTACCGAAGTCTGGGATGCTACAGGGACATTCCTAATGTATGATCTGAAAGGCCCTTTTCTAATTAAAACAATTAAAGCCTACTCATTGTGAAAGCATCACAAAATACTAGAATATGAATAAGGAAAACCAAAACTGTGATTGTCTGTGATTTAGAGATTCAGCTATGGGGCCAGATTAATAGGCACACATTTCTTCCTGCCTCAAAATGAATGCAGTTTCAAGAATAAAGCTATTCATATTTTATCTCTTAAAATTTCCTTCAAACCAATGAATATTTGAGGCTCTAAAATATATTATTTTGTTTTGCTATTTTAAATTAAATATGAATTATTTATTTTATTTTCAGGGTCTTCTAGAGCCCTCAAAAAAGCCACCAAGGTCCCATCAGGTCTACCTTATGACGATAGATGAAAAAATGGCCAAAAAACACTAATTATGCCATAATTGTTCTCGTCCATCTCTAATTGTAACAAAGGAGTTTTAGCAGTTGCTTAATGGTTCTCCTACAAATTTAGATAGAACAACATCTTGTTTATATATAATTAACAGAGAGCAGGAGCATTGTGTTTGCATTTGGTAAACTTAAAAAAAAATGTTTTCTATGAACTTCTTTCAGGTCGCCTACTTGACATCCTTCGCACTAAAGGAGAGCGAGGGTATGTGGCCTTTTTGGAGAGTCTGGAGTTTTATTACCCTGAACTTTACAAGTCGGTCACAGGCAAAGATCCCACAAGACGCTTCTCCACCATCGTAGGTGAGATACAAACACACTGAGATACAGAGACACCTACAGTAAATTGCAAACGTATTGATTCCTCCTGAACTTTTTCACATTTTGTCACATTACAACTTTAAATATAATGCGTTTCATTGGTATTTTATGTCATTTTGTGTTTATTTGTGAAATGGAAGGAAGACGATACATGTGTTTGAATCTTTCTTTTTACAAATAAAAATCTGAAAAACGCATTATGATTCAGTGCCCTTTACTCTGATTTCCTGCAAACACTGTCTGGCAGGAAACTCACTGAATGCCACCATAAACACACCATTATCACAGTGACATACAGTTTGATGGGGACAGCATTATGCTGTTGGGGTGGTTTTCTTCTTCAGGGAACCTGGTCACAGTTGATGGGAAAATGGATGGAGCTAAATGTGAGAAGATCCTGGTTGATAGGGACTTCAGATGATGTGGAACTTCATTTTAGGGTTCACCTTCCAGCAAGAGAAAGACCCAAAACATACACTTAGACCTATGATGGAGAGCTCATTCATGTGTTAGCATGGCCCAGTCAAAGTCCATACCTTAATCCAAATAAGTGTGTCAAGACTTGAAAATCTGTGATAAGAAAACAAAGATTAATTTTATTATTCTTGCAAATGTGCTTCAAAATCTGATCAGTAAATATAGAGTTATTATTATTGTTTTCTTTTTATTTTATTTTTGTCTTAGAGCTTGACTGACATCTCCTTATCTGTGATAGAAATAGATTAACTCGTCTGCTGTTTTTCCAGTGTATAATAATTGATTGTTTACTGAGAAAGGAAAATAATTCACATCAGAATAATAATTAGATTGTTAATTAATGGGGAAATAAATCAGACTGATTTAAAATTATATAATGGTGTGATTTTAGATAGAGCTAATGGGTTTACAAAGAATTGCAGAATATAAGTAGAAACCACACTTCTCAGGGTTTTGTTTGCTTAAATGATTGAAAACCACATTTGATTTTCCTTTTACTCCACTGCTATGCATTTCTTTGTGTTGGTCTAGCACGTAGCTTCCTGATAAATTACTTTAAGGTTTGTGGTTTTAACACGATATATATATATATCGTGTTAAAACGGCAATATATATAGCTGTATTGTAATGTCTTTGCAATAAAATAATATTTAATAACCTCTCCTCCTTTCTTTTTTCCCCATCTTTAGTTGAGGAGGGTCAGGAGGGTTTGACCCAGTTCCTCATGAACGAAGTGGTGAAACTTCAGAAGAATACCAAAGTCAAGACCCTGCAGAACACAGAGCTCAGCAGGAAGACCCGCACGCTGGAAGACGAGTATAAGAAGCTACGCTTAGCTAATCAGGAGCTTCAAGCCTTTCAGCAGAGTAAAGATAAATCATATTTTGACTACAATGACAATCTTCGCAGTTCTAACCTCTGATATAACCCCACCACTAGTGCCCACCACAATTTAGCTTAACAAGGTTTTTTAATCACATAGGCTACCAAAAGGCTGCTTTTGAAAATAGGACATTGTGGTCTTTGTTTTTATATCCTGTGCAGTTAAGCTCTGCAACTGGCACCCTGAGGCACCTCGAAAAAAGTTCTAAAAGTACTCAGAGAAAGCTGTTTAGGCTGGCTCAAAGCAGGGCTCGAAACAGTCCATGCAACTTAAGCAAATCAAACTTTCCTGAATAGAATTACATCCATCAACTCAATCAAATAATGAACTGCAAGCCTAAATTAGTTTGGAGAAAATCACAAAAGGTTTCCCTGCTAGACTGCAATGGAACAATTTTGCACTTTTTTAAACCAGTACAACTAATTTGTGCAGATAAAGGTGTAAATGTAATATGATCATTTGTTTTTAAAATCCCTTGGACTGAAAGTAGGTGTCTTCTAATTGCATTTGTGGTTGTTTGGTCAGGATACAACAAGCTAAGAGAGGAGAGGAACACCTACAGCGACGAGCTGCTGAGGGTAAAAGATGAAAACTACAAACTGGCCATGAGGTATGCCACGCTGAGCGAGGAGAAGAACATGGCTGTGATGAGGAGCCGAGACCTGCAGCTTGAGGTTTTCCACCATGAATGCATTCACCCAAATTCACCCAAATAAAAATGCAGTGCCTTGCCTTGTTCTCATTAAAACTCTGGAGGAGCTGCAGAGATACACAGCTCAGGGGGAGGAACCTGCTGACAGGACAGCTTTCAGTAATGCACTCTACAAATCTGGCCTTTATTAAAAGAGTTGCAAGAAGAGAAGCATTGTTGAATGAAAATCAAAAGAATTTCTGCTGCAATGTGAACAATTAACCATGCAAATTGCCATGAACAACACATCCTCTTGGTAAAACATACAGTAGTTTTGAGATTTTTATTATTAAAAATAACAATAAAACTACAAATCACTTTTCTTAAACTTTATAGATAGTCATAATTAAACCTGAGGTTCATAAATGCATTTTGAGAAAATGTTGAATTGTCTGTTTTACAGATCGATCAGCTGAAGCACAAGCTGAACAAAGTGGAGGAAGAGTGCAAGATGGAGAGGAGGCAGAGTCTCAAGCTAAAGAACGACATTGAAAACCGACCGAAGAGAGAGCAGATCTTTGAGCTGGAGAGGGAGAACGAAATGCTCAAGATCAAACTGCAGGAACTTCAGTCTATCATACAGGTAGGGAACATAAAGGGGTTGGACAATGAAACTGAAACACCTGTCATTTTAGTGTGGGAGGTTTCATGGCTAAATTGGACCAGCCTGGTAGCCAGTCTGCATTGATTGCACATTGCACCAGTAAGAGCAGAGTGTGAAGGTTCAATTAGCAGGGTAAGAGCACAGTTTTGCTCAAAATATTGAAATGCACACAACATTATGAGTGACATACCAGAGTTCAAAAGAGGACTAATTGTTGGTGCACGTCTTGCTGGCGCATCTGTGACCAAGACAGCAAGTCTTTGTGATGTATCAAGAGCCACGGTATCCAGGGTAATGTCAGCATACCACCAAGAAGGAAGAACCACATCCAACAGGGTTAACTGTGGACGCAAGAGGAAGCTGTCTGAAAGGGATGTTCGGGTGCTAACCTGGATTGTATCCAAAAAACATAAAACCACGGCTGCCCAAATCACGGCAGAAATAAATCTGCACCTCAACTATCCTGTTTCCACCAGAACTGTCCGTCGGGAGCTCCACAGGGTCAATATACACGGCCGGGCTGCTACAGCCAAACCTTTGGTCACTCATGCCAATGCCAACGTTGGTTTCAATGGTGCAAGGAGCGCAAATCTTGGGCTGTGGACAATGTGAAACATGTATTGTTCTCTGATGAGTCCACCTTTACTGTTTTCCCCACATCCGGGAGAGTTACGGTGTGGAGAAGCCCCAAAGAAGCGTACCACCCAGACTGTTGCATGCCCAGAGTGAAGCATGGGGGTGGATCAGTGATGGTTTGTGCTGCCATATCATGGCATTCCCTTGGCCCAATATTTGTGCTAGATGGGGGCATCACTGCCAAGGACTACCGAACCATTCTTGAGGACCATGTGCCTCCAATGGTTCAAACATTGTATCCTGAAGGCGGTGCCGTGTATCAGGATGACAATGCACCAATACACACAGCAAGACTGGTGAAAGATTGGTTTGATGAACATGAAAGTGAAGTTGAACATCTCCCATAGCCTGCACAGACACCAGATCTAAATATTATTGAGCCACTTTGGGGTGTTTTGGAGGAGCGAGTCAGGAAACGTTTTCCTCCACCAGTATCACGTAGTGACCTGGCCACTATCCTGCAAGAAGAATGGCTTAAAATCCCTCTGACCACTGTGCAGGACTTGTATATGTCATTTCCAAGACGAATTGATGCTGTATTGGCCGCAAAAGGAGGCCCTACACCATACTAATAAATTATTGTGGTCTAAAACCAGGGGTTTCAGTTTCATTGTTCAACCCCTGTATATCTGCTTAGACATACAGTAAGTTTAGATAAAGCAAAGGGCCAAAATTATTAAAACTTAGCCAATGGATCCACAAAATAAGCCTATAAATGGTCATGATATGAGGTTTTGAATATTTGAGTCCAGCCGCCACGTGCAGTTTGTTGCTCAGTTGAAGCTGATTAGAGCTGAGTGTGAGACAAAATAATGAAGCCCTACAGAGTATGTGGCAAAATAATTGAGCTTGTAATGGCTTAGTTTCCCACTGCTTATCAGACAACCCATGAAAAATAGCAACCCCTGTCGTAACTCTATTGTGTGTCTTTAATTCTCAGCCTGGCCCCTTACCTGCGTCAGACAAGGCCATTCTTGACATCTTGGAGCACGACAGACAGGAAGCTCTGGATGACAGACAGGATCTGGTCAACCGCCTCTACAACCTGCATGAAGAAGTTCGCCAGGCAGAGGAACTACGAGATAAGGTCACATCTCCACAAAACAAACCCAATCCCACTGTTAGCACTGTAAGATGGTCAAGTGGTTCAGTGGTTACTGATTTCAATAATCAAGCTTGTCTCTTGTAAGATGGTCTGCTCCTTTTCTCCCTTTTTATTCTCCCAATCTTAATGTTGCCAAATGAAGATAATTACTGTATTATGTATTGCTTATTGTGCAGACTAACGGAAATTTTTTGGGCTGTCCACTTTGGTAGACAAGCCTGCAGCCAGCTGCTTAACAGACATGCCGCTTGTCGCTAACTGACTTTTCAAAACTAACACACTATGACTGACCATGTTTTCATGATCAGGCATATATCCAAACAGGCTAAATTGCTCTGTGAGTGCGAGAAAAGTGTAGTACCCTTCTTTCAGTCAGCTGACTGTCAGTGTGCAGCAAAAATATGCATTCATTTTATATTACTTACTCATTTCTATCTGTTGTGTCACCACATCTTTAAATTAAACCACCAGTGCTGTCTGTTTTTGTTTTTCTGTGTAGTACTTGGAGGAGAAGGAGGAGCTTGAGCTAAAGTGCTCCACCCTTCAGAAGGACTGTGAAATGTATCGCAACCGCATAGACACTATCTCAACACAGTTGGATGAGGTGGAGAAGGAAAGGGACCAGGTGACAACCTAATTCACACAACAGCTCACACATTTAGGTGTCTGTTACTCTGCAGGAAAACAACATATTTTTTCTCACTTTGTTTTGTTGTCCGCTGCAGGCATTTCGAGCCAGAGATGAAGCCCAGCACCACTTCTCTCAGAGCCTCATCGACAAAGACAAATATCGTAAGCAGATCAGGGAACTGGAGGAGAAGAGTGACGAGCTCCATATTGAGATTGTACGCAAAGAAGCCAAGCTGGTGACACTAGAGAGTCGCCTTCGACGGATGTCCAAGGATATTCCCCTGGACCAGGTCAGAAATTATCACATCATTACTAAGTTATCATTTTCCTTCTGTTGACCTACTATTCTGACAAGCATATATGTGTTTTACTGTAAATATGGAAGCATACTTTCATGTTGTGATGCATTTCATTTGGCTGGGCTACTTGTCATACAAATAGTATGACAACAAATCTTAAACTAGATATTGTGTATTAGTAAAAATGTGTTAAAAGCCAGTACTTGTTAAAAAAAAAGCTATTTCATAACATAGGACGTGTATGTGCTCAAATTGAAGGTTGTTTTTTTTCTAAATGTTTCAGTGTGAGCTCGTTACAACAATAAAGAAATACAATTCTTTAAGGCTTTTTGCACACTGGAGGGTGGGGGTGGGGGGAGATAATAAATATGGCTAGCACTGTGTGTACATGCTAGTTCATTCCTGCTTTAGGTCTTATTTATGTTATTGAATTGCCAAGCTCATTCTGCAAACCCTAACAGTGTATATATTATTGCCAAACTAACTGTTGTCACAGTAGCCACTGTTACCCACCTAATGTTTGCTCCTGCCAGAAAATGCTGAACATAAAAAAACAATACTTCATTTTTAAACCAGTTGCTCTTAGGACTTGTAAAAGGCTGCTTTTCTAACTTCCTTTTGGAGCTAGCTGTGCTGCGGCGCTAACACCAGTATATAAACAATGACTAAAATGTGGAGACCCGGCTGCGGTTTAAAATTATAAGTTAACTTTGTGTTTATGCGTCTACATTTGTTTTGATTTGGCAGAGTTTACCGAGGGACATGCCCCTACCCATCATATCTCATGCGGCTGAGGATAAACAAGAATGGTCCAGCGACGAGTCACCTGAGGACAAGTGCCCGTCTGAGGAGCCACGACTCAAACGTAGGCCCAACCTTAAAGCGGGGGTAAGCCATCCTCTACATTTACAACATGTACACAAGTTATGTTTTGAAGCAATTTGAAATCTAAATTATAATTCCTTCTGGAAGTAATTGGTTGAGGGCATTTGAGCATAGCAAATACTTCAGCTATGTGTTAATATGACTCACCGTTGCTTTCATTTGTTTAAAAAACAGGTCTATGCATCATATTCACTGATTATAAAGTCAGTAAGAAAAATTGTTCCAATATTTTGTTCACTAGATCCGAGCTAAATCTCCAGTTTCAGTGTTCAAAGAGCTTCACATTAACTCAGACGCCAGCCAACGTCCAAGTAAGCAGGATATTATTATCGTCCCCCACAATGCATTCAGCAGTAACAATACTAGTCTCTTTGTGTAACTTAATCTCCATTTGTCGCCACTTTTCAACCTCAGTCAACGGTGGAGATTTCCTGGATATTCAGACGCCAAACATCAACGGCAACAACAACTCTCTCCCTCCCTCACCCAGCTGCCCAGTGTCCCCCACGTGCCCTTTGTCCTCTGCTCCCCCACTTTCCTCTGCTCCGTCACCCCTTCCACACAGCATAGTTGTGGAGCAGCACAGACAAAATATGGTAAGGAGGCATTGCCTGGGCATATGTTAATTTATTTTAATTAAATTTTTTTTTATATATTCACTTAAAATTATTTAACTGATGTTGATTTAAGTTATTCAAATAAAATAAATGATTTGAAATGAAATAAAGATTATTTATGATTGATTTAAATGTATTTTAATTACATAGATTGTTTTAGCTTGATGCAATTAATAAAATTAATGATAACTGTGCTAATCAAATCTTTTTGGACTACATTTTAAATAGTGAAATTAATAATCAGAGTAAATTTAGATTATTTGTTAATTAGAAATTATTTTATTTTAACAAAATGTTTTTACAGTTTATGTAACTTAAATGATTTGAATAAAATGTATTTAGATTTTTGGGCTGCACGGTGGCGCAGTTGGTAGCACTGTTGCCTTGCAGCAAGAAGGTCCTGGGTTTGATTCCCAGTCTGGGGTCTTTCTGCATGGAGTTTGCATGTTCTCCCCGTGCATGTGTGGGTTCTCACTGGGTACTCCGGCTTCCTCCCACAGTCCAAAGACATGCCTGTTAGGTTAACTGGTCACTCTAAATTTCCCTTAGGTGTATGAATGAGTGTATGTGTGTTGCCCTGTGATGGACTGGCGACCTGTCCAGGGTGTACCCTGCCTCTCGCCCATAGACTGCTGGAGATAGGCACCAGCTCCCCCGCGACCCACTATGGAATAAGCGGTAGAAAATGACTGACTGACTGTATTTAGATTTAATCATTTTAATGAATTCTAGTGGAATTAAATTAAATGCTACAGATTACATTAAATTGTGCTCCTTCGTCTGAATCAATACATTATTTTCTTTCTGTTGAAACTTCAGCTCCGTTACCGTAATGACAGCATCCAGTCCATCGTGGCAGAGCCTCCTGAGAAGGCATCGCTGTATCGCCGAGAGAGGGAAAAGGAACATGACTTCCAGCCCCGCAGGTACAACATCAGTTTCTTCTTAGTGATTGTACAGCAGGTTATTCTTATCTCACACCTTTTTAATCAATTTAAATTGGTTTACCTTTAATTTCCTGGAGTGAGTTAGCACCAAAGGCCTTATGTTGTGTTTTCTTTGTAGCCTCTCTGACTTTGATAGCGACAACATGGAAATGGAGTGTGGTAATGTGCTTTTATATAACCTTTATATAACCTCTTAGAAACAATATGAATGATAAATCTGGTCTTTTTCATCTTCCAAAATGAATATCTTGATTGATGTCTCTGTGTGTTGCCTTTTGTTGTTTTTGCCTCAGAAGATGGCCCTAATTCTGTGATCTCATCATCCTCCTCTCATCAATCAGAGGGTATGGACGCATATGATCTGGAGCAGGTCAACAATATCTTCAGGAAATTCTCTTTGGAGAGGTATTTTACAACTTTCCATCTTCTTAATTAAAGATGACTGACCACAATTCAACTTCTCGGACAGGCATCTTCCATTAATAACACACTTTTGGTGTTTGTGGGAATTGTGCGCAGGCCGTTCCGCCCGTCTTTGTCCTCCTTCTCTAGGATTAGCTCCACCATAAAACCGGTGCAGGAGCTGCCGTTGCAAGGCGACAACCTCCTGAAGGACATCACGCTGGTCGGTGGCAATGAGAGCGGGATTTTCATCTCAATGGTTCAGCCTGGATCCAACGCAGAGAGAGCAGGGCTGCGAGAAGGCCACCACCTCTTGCTGGTAAGAAGTTAACATTCTGCAGGTCTGCAGGGTCATGCTGAAAGTTAAATGAGTCAAATATCAGGTAAAATTGCCACATTAAAATGATGGCTGCTGATTACATCAAAGGATTTATTCAGAAATATTATGAACAGAGTTATTTTACTTGTTTTAATATTCTATAGGTGCAAATATGCAAAAGGTTCCATAAATGAGTTTCTGAATCATGTTTTATTCTGTGATTGGCTAACCAGCTTGAGGGGTACATAAGAGGGGAAAACCAAAACATTTCATTGGATACCAGTACTCAGGAAGAAGCCCACTGGACATTGCAGCACTGCTCTGGAACAATCAAGCTGCACTATCGAGCCAGTTTGGATTGTAAGTAATTTTTTTAAGAGGTTGTTTAAGAGGTTGAAGGTTAAATCAATGGCAACTGGCTTGAACGAGGTGTGTGGATGATACATATATATTGGACCAACACGGTACCGGCATCTCTTGCGTGTACATGCAGCATTTGCTTTGGTTAATTTACCAAACCTTGGCCAGAAATCCGAGGAAGCTACTAAAGCATGTACCATTTCAGCCCCAGTTGCCCTTTGTTGAAGCCCAGGTGCTGTTTTGAGGCTCTTAAAATCAAACCTTACAATGAGATACTTTAGTGATTTATGTACTTTACACTTTCTATCTGAATTAAACTGTACGCACATTCTCCAGCATATCGCCGGCTCCAGAGCAATCTGTCCGACGGCACGTTAGCATCAGGGGACTCCTTTTACATCAGAGTCAACCTCAACATCTCTGGACAGTCAGACAGCTGCTCTCTGAGTGTGCGCTGCGATGAGGTGGTGCACGTTCTGGATACCAGGTACCTGGGCCGCTGCGAGTGGCTGTGCGTGCGTGTGGACCCTTACACTGGCTTGGACCTGCCTGAGCGTGGCACCATACCCAGCAACTCTAGGTAGGGTTTTTTTACACTGAGACGCTGACTCTCTGAAGTTGTAGATCATAGCTTGGTGACTGCACATTTATCACATTATCTATTCTAGCAAAACGAAATTGATGGTTTATGACTAAATATTTCTGCAGTGCTGTGAAAAACGCATAAAGATTTCCTCAGTTTTTTTTATCACACATTTTAAAATTATTTTCTAAAGATGATTTGAAATGATGAAATGAAATCACAGATTTCCTGTCATTTACTACATTTTTTTGATTGAGTTTCACAAGCCACATTCAGCAGTGATGACTGCCAGACCTGTAGTATCAAGAAATATCCTGAAAGGAACCTGTCTGGCAACACATTTCTAAAGAAATTCAGGATCAGATGAGAAACTCATTGACCTCTATCAGTCTGGAAAGGGTTACAAAGGCATTTCCAGCCAACCATAGTGAGAGAAATTAAAAGAAACAAAAGAAAACAAAAACTAAATGGGTGTATTGAAATGGCCTAGTCAAAGTCCAGAATTATTTCAGGCTATCTTTGCCGAACATAAAAATTTAAGTCTGACCATAAAAGAAAACAAAAAAAAAACGAAGAAATCTATAATGGCTGCAGATACTTTTTTAGTGCTCTGTAGTATTTTCTGCACTGATTTAAATTCATGCCTTTGAGAATTTTTATGAGTGTTTGTGTGTGACTGCAGAGCTCAGCAGCTTCTCCTGGTAAAGATTCAGAAGTTCGTGTGTCGAGGTGGCAAAGAAGAATGTGAAGGCCATCGCAACAGCAGAGTAAGAATCTACATAATTTCCTTAGATTTTCTTTAGTGAAAACAACTAATTATCTGACGAATTATGAAGCTCTTTCTCAGCACTCTGTTTTAATGAGTCTATTTTTGTGGGTCTGACAATTGCTCAATAGCTTCCAGAGGAGTTTTTTTCAATAGGAAAGACAAAGAGGAAGCCAATTTGGCAAACTAGTGTACAAACTCCCCCACAAAACCTCAATAAATCAGATATATTTGACCCGTTTTTGTACATTTTTAGGTGCTGTATTTTAACACAGTACTAATTTAGATTTAGGATGCACTATGCAGATTGTAACTAGATGGAAAGTTGCAAATATTTCTGACTTTCTGCTGAAATCCAGGCTAAAGTTTTGTTCACCATTAAAACAACAGAAATATGTGATTAAATCTACTCTAAACTGTGACTGTTCTACAAATATTTGAGATGCCAATGTTGCAGAGTTTGTTATAATGGTGAGCTCAGATGATTATGAAACTTTTGCATATCTTAAAAATGAAACACTTGTGATATCATATATGGGTTCAGACTGAACCCTGACAATCAGTCTTGTATCCTATTTTTTGGCATCACATTTACTATGATTGTGCATGCAAATATTTATTAACTGTAATTTATTTCATTATGATCCTGTCTGCCTAGGCTAATTTACAGCCAGAAGAGGCCGGCTCACCTCCTGATCCTAAAGCCAGCCCTCGTTTGTCCAGAGCCAGCATCTTCCTCAGTCAGATCCTGCAGGTAATAAAGTCCAAACATGTCATGTGCTCACAGCAGCAGCAAGTTGAAGCTACAGTGCCTTGCAAAATGCTTAACATCCTTTGAACTTTTCCGCATTTTGTCACGGCGCACCCACAAACGTCAACACACTTTATTGATGGTATTTTATGTGACAGACCAAGAAAAATGTGTGCTTGATAACAAAGTGGAGAGAAAATGAAACATGTTTTTCACATTTAAAACCTGGAAAACATGGTGTGCATTTTTTAGCCAGTCTCTGAGAACACCTGTGAACATATTCTTTTTCTTAAGATTTTGTTGCATTAGTGGCCTTTATTCAGGCTTCAGATGGAAAACTGGCAGAAATGCGTCAAATGTCCTGTGTTCAGAAGTTGAACCTCAGGTAGCTGTATAGCCACCGTATATGCGGAGCCCTCTCCTACTGCTACGCCACTCGCCACCCCATGAACACCAATTTTTAGGTATTGCAACAGGTTCTCAAATAGATTTAGGTCTTTGTTTTGACTGGGCCATTCTAACACATAAATGTACTTTGATCTAAACCATTGTAGCTTATTCTGTATGTTAAGAAGTAGTCCTGCTGGAAGGTGATCCTTCACCCTAGTCACATGTTTTTGCAGCCTCTAACAGGTTTTCTGCAAGGACTGTGTGTTCAGAGTGATGTGCAGTCTGAGTTTTCTGTCAGTCGTAGCAATCTGCATGTCAGGTAAAAGGTTTGCTCTCATCAGGTTCTTCCACGTTTGCTGAGTCCCATGGACTTCTTGGCAGCTTTTCTGATTAATACTGTATTTAGACTGAGATTAAATCACAGATTTTATTTAGTGGCATCAAAACGAAAGTGACTGATTGTTAATGCATGGAACAGTTTTTAGATTTTTATTTGTAAAGCCAGTTTTCCCTAAAAGAAACATGTTGAACCAAACATCGCACTGATAAGCTTCTTCCCCGGTCTTCTGTGGTTCTAGTTTGTCAGCAGGGTGGATATCAAGTACAAGCGACTGAACAGCAACGAGCGTGTGAGGATCATCAACTCAGCCAACGCAACACTAGCAAGGCAAAGCTTTGAGTTGGCCAGACAAGAAGGTGAGCACAATGACGAACCTACACTCAAGTGACGACAAGATAAGAAACACTATTCTGAAAATTCTTGCTGAAACTGTTTATATATATATATATATATATATATATATATATATATATATATAGATATAGATAGATATCTATATCTATATATATATATACTCGTACTCGAACTCATTCTCGATATACACTGCTCAAGAAAATAAAGGGAACACTCAAATAACACATCCTAGATCTGAATGAATAAAATATTCTCATTGAATACTTTGTTCTGTAAAAAGTTGAATGTACAACATGACGTTGGTGGATGGAGCGAGACATGATGTCCCAGATGTGCTCAATCGGATTCAGGTCTGGGGAACGGGCGGGCCAGTCCATAGCTTCAATGTCTTCATCTTGCAGGAACTGCTGACACACTCCAGCCACATGAGGTCTAGCATTGTCCTGCATTAGGAGGAACCCAGGGCCAACTGGACCAGCATATGGTCTCACAAGGGGTCTGAGGATCTCATCTCGGTACCTAATGACAGTCAGGTTACCTCTGGCGAGCACAAGGAGGGCCGTGCAGCCCTCCAAAGAAATGTCACCCACACCATTACTGACCCACTGCCTGTCATGCTGAAGGATGTTGCAGGCAGCAGATCGCTCTCCACGGTGTCTCCAGACTCTGTCACATCTGTCACATGTGCTCAGTGTGAACCTGATTTCATCTGTGAAGAGCACAGAGCACCAGTGGCGTATTTGCCAATCCTGGTGTTCTCTGGCAAATGCCAAGCGTCCTGCATGGTGTTGGGCTGTGAGCACAACCCCACTTTGTGGACGTCGGACCCTCATACCATCCTCATGGAGTCGGTTTCTAACAATTTGTGCAGACACATGCACATTTGTGGCCTGCTGGAGGTCATTTTGCAGGGCTCTGGCAGTGCTCCTCCTGTTCCTCCTTGCACAAAGGTGGAGGTAGCGGTCCTGCTGCTGGGTTGTTGCCCTCCTATGGCCTCCTCCACATCTCCTGGTGTACTGGCCTGTCTCCTGGTAGCGCCTCCAGGCTCTGGACACTACGCTGACAGACACAGCAAACCTTCTTGCCACAGCTCGCATTGATGTGCCATCCTGGATGAGCTGCACTACCTGAGCCACTTGTGTGGGTTGTAGAGTCCGTCTCATGCTACCACAAGTGTGAAAGCACCACCAACATTCAAAAGTGACTAAAACATCAGCCAGAAAGCATAGGTACTGAGAAGTGGTCTGTGGTCCCCACCTGCAGAACCACTCCTTTATTTAGTGTGTTTCTTGCTAATCGCCAAAGATTTCCCCCTGTTGTCTTTTCTATTTGTACAACAGCTGTGAAATTGATTGTCACCAGTGTTGCTTCCTAAGTGGACAGTTTGATTTCACAGAAGTTTGATTCACTTGGAGTTATATTGTGTTGTTTAAGTGTTCCCTTTATTTTTTTGAGCAGTGTATGTATATATATATATATATATATATATATATAGAGAGAGAGATGTTTAAATCAGCAGTTTAAGATTAGATGCTGAAAGGAGGGGTGTTAGAACTTGTAACCGCAAAAAGAAGCTTAACTGGGAATTTATGTGTTGGGTTTTTTGTCACTTGATATAAAAAGACTGCAGATCTCTCTGAAGGCTGATGGGTTAGATAAATAAAAAAGGAAGTGGAATTGCAGCAAGGGTGCATAGACAGGAACAGGTCAGCTGAGGCCACAGCCTTCAAAGCAAGTTGGTGTTTATACTGAACGCAAAATTTAAGATTTTCGAAAGTTAAAACATGTTACCCTGGAGGACATGAAATGTAAGGAATAAAAATAGCAGATACTGAAAATGTTTAACTGTGTGCACTGAAAGATGCCAACATGTCGGAAGATCTCAACTTAGTCTGTTGGAGGCCAATGAAATGTGCATTGCATCGCACCCAACCCATGTGTAGTGGCTTCAGCCCTCGATACGGCTGTTCCCTGGTTCGAATCCCATGCTGCATGTCTTCCCTCTCTCTTCACCCCATTTCCTGTCTGCCTACTTTAAAAAAAACAATTATAAAATAAAGGTCACTGGTGCCACAAAAACAAATCTAAAATAAAAAAGAAGTGTGCATTGTATCACAGAGTCAGTGAAAGCAGAACTTTTACAATATTCAGAGGATAGAAAGGGTTGTGAAAAAACATGACACCAAAGCTGATACCAAGTGATACCAGAAACACGCAGCCAGAGGTGAACAAAGCAGACTTTACTCTAAGTTGAGAAAGGCAAATTAATGTCTTTAGGAAGTTGTTTAAGCAAGTGTACCATTACTGAAAGGGAAGTTAAATAAAAAAAATACTAACAGAAGACGATTAAGACTTTGACTATAGGATATACTTTACATCAGCTTTGAAATATAAGTATAATTTTAGCAATTTTGATGTTCGTTTGGATTCATTGTTTTGTTGGAAACATTGAGTTGTGTCCGAGTTTTATCCAATTGAAAGGTTATGGTGAAACTGCAGAGGTTGGAGGCAGTATTCCCTCTCCATACATCGATCTACTTTGTCTGATGCACCAGTACATCTGGCAGGAAAATAACCCCACAGCATGATGCTGCCATAACTATGCTTAACAGGCAGTGCAAGGTTCATACATCTGAAAGTTGCATCTTGACTCCTCCAAACATTCTTCATCATTGTGACCCAGTAGGTCAACCCTGCTTTTGTTTGATAGCAAAGCCTTCCCCCCCACAAGGGATTTGTACTGTCCATGTTGGCTGCTCATTTCATGAGAGCTAGAAAGTGTTGATTTTAAAACAAGGGTTTTCTTTACTTAGTCGGCACCCTCGTTTTAAAGCACACATCACTGATATAAAAAGAGGTTTTATGTCCATATGGATTTTAACTTTCTTCGCAGTGGATAGTGACATTGAGCTTCCATCAGTTTCCAGTTTATGATAGAGTTGAACCTTTGTGCGTCTTGCTCATTGCTTGTTCTCACTCTAACACAATTTGTTTTTACACTAAAGGACAATTTGGGTCAAATGGTTAAAAATCTAAGATGGGTTTTCCAAGAGGACATAATCTAGATCACACATTAATACTGATTTTGGAACAGGATAGAGCATACTATTGTTACGCTTCTGGAACAGCCCCGTCATCAACTCTATAGAAAATGTATCGTCTGCTTAAAAGTGAACAACCAGCGGGGACCCGACTCGGCTACAAAAAGGACGTGGTTTATCCCCATCTTGACCATCTTTGGATTACAAACAATTCAAATTACATTTAATCTTGTGAAGTCAATTTTTATAACCCGTAACTGTCAGATCATTCCAGATCACAGACATTTCTCTTATAAACAGTCAGTCAGTCAGTCATTTTCTACCGCTTGTTCCATAGTGGATTGCGGGGAAGCTGGTGCCAATCTCTAGCAGTCTACGGGCAAGAGGCGGGGTACACCTTGGACATGTCGCCAGTCCATCACGGGGCATCTCTTATAAACAATTACCTTTAAAACCCAATGTTGAACACAAAGTGTAGATTGACAGCAACAGAAGTGAATGTGATTGTGATCACTGAAAGTCAGGTTAGAAATATTCTTATTGTGGTGGCTTGCTGCAATAAGATGGTGCGAGAAATTTAAAAACAACCATGAGCTTCCACTAAGATAGAGAGAAGCAACAGGATGTGTCACCTACGTGAAATCCAACTGAACAAAGCTAAAGTAAAAGGGATGTATAAAAATAGCTATAGTGGCATTGATTAGAGCTGCTGAGGCCTTTATTTGCATAGATAAGATAAACAACTCACTTCTAAAACAATTCTGAACCACCGACGGTGGTGTCACAGTCTGTGGCTGTAGAGGACCAAAATGCAGACAAGCACTGGGCAGCAGCATGATGAGAGCAAGCTTTTTTCTTTAATGAAAAGGTTTCTTAAAGTTTTACATGAGTCGATCCCAAAACTCACATGAGTTTCCCCACGAGGAAACATAAAGCCAGCAGAAAACACAAGAGGGTAGTGAACGGGAGGAACCAGCAACTGGAAATGAAAAACAATGACCTTTTAAACTGAGGGAAGTGAGTGTGGAACAAAGGAAGGAGAGGCAGGCAATCAGTGGGAATAGAATCAGGTGTGGACCGGGTAAGCAGGGAGGCTGAGGAACAGGTGAAACTGATTACTAAACTAAACCATGGGGGAAGGGACTAAATAACAAAACTCAGAAAACTATAACAATATAAGAATCTGGAAAATAAGTTCTAACAAAGTAACCTGAAGAGATAAAAGAACCCCAGACAGAAAAGGTAAACAAAACTCAAACAACTCATGATTGCTGTGATAAAGCACACATTAGAACACAAAACTTCAGGAATAATTAAGAAAATAAAACTAACAAAACCCCACAGAACAAAAACACAAACCAGAACCCAGAATGGCAGATCCTGACAGGTGGAGGTTTTAGACATGGAATCTAAAAGGTCAGTTTCTATGTCAGAATGTGTGAAGGACGCAGCATACAATCAGTTTTTTAAGATCTTCTTAACACAAAGCTCTAAATACAAAATAAAGTAACACAAAACACACAAAAAGACAATCCTGACCCAAACTACCACAATAAAAGTCCAGATTTAACAGTGAAGCACAGAAGTGATACTATCAGCATTTATCATGATGCCATAAAAGCCTGACTAAACATTTAAATATGGTCTGACAACATGACTTTCAGTCTGCAAAGTAATAGTCAGACTTGATAAAAACCTAGTTTCCAAAAAAAAAATGCTGGTCTACTCAAATATGCCGCATGACCAGATCTACAAAAATCACCCAGAAGCTTTTTAAAATCTTAAACTGTCTATATCATATTCCTTTTACCATTTTCTTTTTTAGCTACAATTAGCCTCATATCTTAATTCTAGTAACATTCATTATAAATATGTGAAGGAAAGAAAGCTGGCAAAAGGCAGCAGAGCAAGCAGTAGAAAGCTGCGAAAGAGTGATGGCTTTCTGAAAGGAATAGCAAACCCACACAAACACGAAACCCAATGGCCACATTGAGACAAGAGTAGGTGGCTGTGTACTCTTGAATGTGACTTTATAGGTCAAAGATCAAAATAGCGATTTGTCTATTGAGGAGAGGAATTTAGGAGACAGGTTATCTGAAAGCATTACTGTTTCAGACCTTACACAGCAGATACAAACATCCGCTATGTCTGAAGTCTACCTGTTATCCACCAATGGTGAGAAAAATTAATAAATATATATATACTGTCAGTATTTAGATAGCGTTGTAATTTCTGCTCCTGTTCTGACTAGCAGTAATTTTACAAAAAATTGTCAGCAACCTCATTTATCCCAATAGGTGTGTCACCAGAATAGCCTATTTGGTATTGCATTAAACATAGCAGCAGTGAATGGAAGCAGCTGAAAGTCACGTTTTCATACATTCTTTATTTAATGGGTGAGAGTTAAACTGCATTGTAGTATCCGGAAAACATCTATCGTCCTACTGAAGTTTATAAACCTGTACACAGTGAATTTTCTCACAGTGGCTTGTCGTTTTGCTCCTTTAATGTCCCTTTAATGCAATCCTGTTCATGTGGTGGATGGAAGGGAATGTAAAATACTGATATACAATCTGTTGTTTATATGGGTCGGACAAGTTGCTGCTACATCTAATTATCAGGGGTAAACATGCAGAATGAACATTTGCAGAGAGAAGTTATTGATTTAATTTAATAAAGCAATGCCTGGATGTCAACTATTTTGACAGACGTCACAAAAACATTACAAATCATAGTTAAGCTGCCCATTTTATGACCTAAGAAGCTTTATGCCCACAAACAACACTTGGTTAACTTGTTACTGCGACAGCTAATTCAGCTCATGCTATCTGTCATCGCCATGGCATGAACTGTGTTGTGTCCTCATCCATGAGGGTTGGGTCGTTTATTTTCACAGAAAATAACATAAGTCTCCCACTGGAACAGAATGTGTCAAACTAAGAGGCTGTTTTTGGTGGCAGAGTAAAAATATACCCTCCTCAGTTTCCTCAAAATAGGATATTTGGGCAAAGTGAGGGTGCTCACTCAGTCCTTACCAGTCATATCAATGATAAAGCATTTTGTGTTTAACACATCAAATCACAGTTTAAAGGTTTTTAGCCAATCGTGAATCATTTCTCTAGTTCGTTGAGTTTTTAACTAACAGAAAAGAATCATTAACCTTAAATGAGCACAATTTGACATATATTGATATGATTCTAATTAAACAATTTTTGATCAGGATGACTTCAGAGTCCTGCACAGTGCTTGTTTCCCCATCTCAAAAACATAATCTGCTAAATGTAAGGTATGTCCATGTGTCCAAAGGTCAAATTTCCAAGGGTTCGTGTCACAGTACTGTGTTGCCATTAATCCTGTTGGAAAGTTATTTTTCTTATCAAGAAAGCGATCGGTTTTTTGATAGGCAGTCACGCTCTGCAGTGCCAGAGGACATCTCATCATTCATATAAGTAGCGGCATTTTTGTTTTAAAAAGACATTGTTACAGAATGTCTTTTTATGTTAGAGATGTGTGCTTGAAAAGAACCTATGACCTTAAAAAAACAAATCAAATTCAGAATGTGATAGTAAACAGCCTATCATTTTAACAATGTGGTGTTTAATCGCATGTCTCTCTTTGTACTTGTGCGTTGACTATAAACAGATGCTGCTGACCCAGACAACGAGCTGAGCAGCAGTTTGAACCTGATCCCTTACAGTCCTGTCACCCCTCAGCGGACCCAAAGGCGAAGACCAGTTCTGTTTACTCCAGCAGCACTGGCCAAGACCATTATTCAGAAAATACTGAACATGGGTGCAGCCATGGACTTCAACATCTGCAAACCGGGTAAGTGTATGATGAACAGCATGCAATATAAGTCTTTGTAAGACATGTAATTTCATTGTCTATGTAGAGAGTTTTTCCCTCTTTTGGGTGAAATCCCAGGGTGTTTTTGGCAGTATAATGTGATGGGTCAGAAATAGTTATGTGGATGAGGGTTAGAGACAAAGAAGCCACCATGGGGATTTAAGTCATGTGTCATACTGTACTGTGGTGAAAAAGTTAAGAAGTGTGACCAGAGATACAATGAAGCCAGCACAGAAGATGGCCTAGTTGATAACCAGTGAGACGATGCACTGCGATGTCAGTGACACAGATTTTACATACCACACTGAACTACACTTACCCAAAAATGTTGATAGCCCTTAGAGAATTTACGCCCCATTCCCAAGGGAAACATCCTTTTCCTGACAAAGGAGGGGGCATCAGACATGTTCTTGGTGTAAGCTGAACATCTGGCAAGAGCTGTTCTATGACTTTCTGACATGGAGGTCCCCAGGGCAAAAACCTCAAGTTTCTGTTCCTTCTAATTAACCATGCTGTTGTGTACCTCAGCAAAGGAGCACAGTTTGAACGTGTTCCCTTCAGTGCCACAAATTAACAAGACATGTGACATTTAAATCACATTTCCCCCTTGCCTTTCCATTATGCTTTCTGGTCCAGATACGCTGTCTAAGGAGGAGTTTCGTCTGAAACAGAACGTGGAGCCCTTCATTCACTACAAGGAGAAACAGGCCACATTCGAATGTATCACCCGGGAAAACATTGAAGCTGTCGCAGCCAAAGTAGGTGTTTATCCTGCCTGCATTTATTACCTTTAGCAAGTGGAGGTCATGAATGTCATTGCCATATGTTTCTAGGCAGACTTGCATAACTGGCAGCAGCAGTGGGTTTGGAAGTTAGACTACCTTTTGTTTTCATGTAACTTGTAAAATTGTTTTCTGGTTTAAACAGAAGAGGTGCATAGATTCTTTGAATAAGTGAGACTAGCTGGGTCACTATTTGTTTGGTCCAATGCTGACAAGAACAACTACAGTGAAAGCCCAGTTTCAACAATAAAACTCAGAAATGGTACGGTCATGATGTGGGCTGCATGAGTGCAACCATTTCAGAGGATTGTTGAACCTATCTTGCAAGAGCGCACAGGAAATTTATATTTTTGAAATGTGCGTTTTTATGTTAGCCAAATGGAATCCAAACTTTGACAGCAAAAAGGGCACATTTTAGTGAAGCTCAAATATTAATCAACCAATCAGTTTATGAACTAACCAATCAATTAATTAATCAATCCTATTTTATCTATAGAGCTCTTTTCATTCAATAAAATGTAACAAAGTGTATTTTACTGATGTTAAAACAAGAAACAAGCATGCAAACAACTATCAACACACACACCTAAAATTTAAAACAATGTTAATAGTGTAAACACAACTAGAATAAAATGACATGAAATGTATAATAGGTGAAATGCAGGAAACATAAGAGACAACAAATATTGCTAAGAAACTAGATAGAAAGATACACAGGATGTTTACATCGTCTTACAGTGCTTACACTGTAAAAGGTTGTAAACATGGAGCACACTATGTATGACTATTAACGTGGAAGTTTGAATGTGATTAGAAGAGTCCTAGTTGGTACTAAATCAAAGGGCTATTTCACAGTTTTTAAGGAATCGAAACAGCATTTGACCTGCTCTTTAGTTTATAATCGAACTTGCCTTCTACAGCACCATGACTAGGATGAACCGCAACTGCTCAGGACCATATTTGGAGGCCAAATCATATCAGCTTATAGTTGATGTCATACTGGTCAAAAGGTTAAAAACAAATGTTTTTATTTTAGCTACCCAACATCTTTCCCACCTTTTAAATAAAGGACCAGGGGACTTTCAGAGCGAATGTCAAACACTATGTACATCATAGCTGATTGAAATCATGAGACAACCTGGCACATAGGAAGGGAGATCATTTCTCAGTAACTATTTAATGGGATGGCCTCAAACGTCATTGTCTTTTTAAACAACTGCATCAGTTTACCACAAGAGTGGAAGACTGCTTTGCCGACACTCACCGGCTGGCCTTCCTGTTAAAGAAAACATAAACATTCACAGGCACAGTGTGAAACTCCAATGTGTGAAACTGTAAACTGTAAACCAGCACCTTACAACAGCACTCTACGCAGTTAACTAACAGACAGATTATACCCTGGCTGCACATTGTTAGCTACCACGGCTGCAGATCTGCATTTGTTTTGAAGGGCTGATTCCTCTCTATGTGTCATCAGGGTAAACACTGCCTGCTGGAGGCCGAGCTGAGCTGTGTCAAGGACCTTCTACGGAGAGAGATCTATCCCATCATTGTTTACGTCAAGATCTGTGAGAAAAATGTCAAGAAGCTAAGGTAAATCTAACCCAAACTCTGAACTTGTTCCATAAAACCCCACAGCTGCAAACCAAACCTCTTTTTCCAAATCCAAATGCATGTCGGTTGTCATAATAAACTTATATGTCCAGATTGGAGATTAGACAGAAAAGATAGATTTTGTATTGAGTTATGCTTTGTTTATGAGCTACTTGCAAACTAATGGAACCATTTCAAAAAATATGGTTCTGCTGTTTCTAAGTAAAGATTACCAAAAAAAAAAACACAAAAAAAAACTGAGGCCTGACATGTCTCAGGGTGGATTCTGTAACATCCTTGAGGATTACACTGAAACAGTCAGGTCGCTGCAACACAGTGTCTACATGATCTCAGCATCTGAGATACTGGGTTCCAAATATCACCGCATTCACCACCGCAAAACTGTTTCCTTCCTGTTTCCTGTCCACACAGGAAGCTGCCTCTGCGCGTGGAGTCGGAAGATAACTTTGTGAGGTTGTGTCGTGCGAAAGAAAAGGAACTAGAGGCCATCCCTTGCCTGTACACCACCCTGGAGCCCGACTCCTGGACGGGGACGGAGGATCTGATAGGGGTTATCAAAGACAGAATTCTGGAGGAGCAGAAGAAGACCATCTGGGTGGAACAGGACCTCTTGTAGGCCTCTTGTATTCTAGTCTGTACATTTAAATACGTGTGTAGCTAAATGTAGTAACCCAAACAACTGTAGCTCTTATGTTATATTTATAGTCAGAGTCAAAAAGGCTTAAAGTGTCTTAAAGACCCAAATAAATGCATTATGTATTTTGTAAAATTGTAACTCAGTTTCTAAAAATAAATGGATTCAAAACCCTTAAAGTGAACATTTCCTGATTTGTAAAAAAAATCTAACGCAAGAGGTGCCGGCAGTAATTTTTTTAAGCAGCGACAGCAATTGAAAGTAGATTTTGATAAAGAATAAACTGCCCTCTAGTGGCGAGGGTTGGGCATTACAGAATCCACTGAATTAAACTGAAAAGGTGACAATAAATTATAATATTTAAAAAAAATTAATCATTAACATTTCTGTTAATTTATGATGAATTTCTATTTACAGCTAATGAATACATGGCATTTAATGTTAGAATATTAAATCACACCAATAAAAAAGATTTTAATAAATAAATGTGGGCTTCATGTTAAATACCTGCTTACAGGTCCTTCTCAAAATATTAGCATATTGTGATAAAGTTAATTATTTCCCATAATGTCATGATGAAAATTTAACATTCATATATTTTAGATTCATTGCACACTAACTGAAATATTTCAGGTCTTTTATTGTCTTAATACGGATGATTTTGGCATACAGCTCATGAAAACCCAAAATTCCTATCTCACAAAATTAGCATATCATTAAAATGGTCTCTAAACGAGCTATGAACCTAATCATCTGAATCAACGAGTTAACTCTAAACACCTGCAAAAGATTCCTGAGGCTTTTAAAACTCCCAGCCTGGTTCATCACTCAAAACCCCAATCATGGGTAAGACTGCCGACCTGACTGCTGTCCAGAAGGCCACTATTGACACCCTCAAGCAAGAGGGTAAGACACAGAAAGACATTTCTGAACGAATAGGCTGTTCCCAGAGTGCTGTATCAAGGCACCTCAGTGGAAAGTCTGTGGGAAGGAAAAAGTGTGGCAGAAAACGCTGCACAACGAGAAGAGGTGACCGGACCCTGAGGAAGATTGTGGAGAAGGGCCGATTCCAGACCTTGGGGGACCTGCGGAAGCAGTGGACTGAGTCTGGAGTAGAAACATCCAGAGCCACCGTGCACAGGCGTGTGCAGGAAATGGGCTACAGGTGCCGCATTCCCCAGACCTGGGCTACAGAGAAGCAGCACTGGACTGTTGCTCAGTGGTCCAAAGTACTTTTTTCGGATGAAAGCAAATTCTGCATGTCATTCGGAAATCAAGGTGCCAGAGTCTGGAGGAAGACTGGGAAGAAGGAAATGCCAAAATGCCAGAAGTCCAGTGTCAAGTACCCACAGTCAGTGATGGTCTGGGGTGCTGTGTCAGCTGCTGGTGTTGGTCCACTGTGTTTTATCAAGGGCAGGGTCAATGCAGCTAGCTGTCAGGAGATTTTGGAGCACTTCATGCTTCCATCTGCTGAAAAGCTTTATGGAGATGAAGATTTCATTTTTCAACACGAACTGGCACCTGCTCACAGTGCCAAAACCACTGGTAAATGGTTTACTGACCATGGTATCACTGTGCTCAATTGGCCTGCCAACTCTCCTGACCTGAACCCCATAGAGAATCTGTGGGATATTGTGAAGAGAACGTTGAGAGACTCAAGACCCAACACTCTGGATGAGCTAAAGGCCGCTATCGAAACATCCTGGGCCTCCATAAGACCTCAGCAGTGCCACAGGCTGATTGCCTCCATGCCACGCCGCATTGAAGCAGTCATTTCTGCAAAAGGATTCCCGACCAAGTATTGAGTGCATAACTGTACATGATTATTTGAAGGTTGACCTTTTTTTGTATTAAAAACACTTTTCTTTTATTGGTCGGATTAAATATGCTAATTTTGTGAGATAGGAATTTTGGGTTTTCATGAGCTGTATGCCAAAATCATCCGTATTAAGACAATAAAAGACCTGAAATATTTCAGTTAGTGTGCAATGAATCTAAAATATATGAATGTTAAATTTTCATCATGACATTATGGAAAATAATGAACTTTATCACAATATGCTAATATTTTGAGAAGGACCTGTAAAGGTTATTTTCAATATGAATCGAACAACCTAGCTTCCTCAGAATGCATATTCTAATTTATTGAATATGACAGTATTTCACATTTTGTGATGTTACAACCACAAACATCAATGTTTTTTTATTGGGATTCAGTATGACAGACCGACACAAAGTACCGCATGAAGGAAAATGATACATGATACGTACAAGTTTTTACGGACAAAAATCGGAAAGACATGGTGCATATATCTTCAGGAGAAGTCTTCTGATTTATTTTTTTCACATGTCCTCTTTAGGCATGTCAGGCATATCATATGTAGAAACTGGTTGCCTACATGTGCCAGGACAACAAAAGGATATCCCAACATTGAATTCTTACTGGCTGACTGACTTTAATGTAGTCTGGCCACATAGATGAAATATAACCTGTATTAGTATGACCTTTAGCCATTTGGATTATGAGTATATGTGTGTGTGTGTGTGTGTGTGTGTGTCTAACCTTGTGTGGATCTATCCCTAATGGAACACCAATACGGTGTGGACATGTTGCCCAGTCCACACAAGGGGACACTGGTTATGTGGGTTAATGGTTAGGTTTAGTACTAAGGTATGAATTGTGTATAGGTTAGGTTTAGGGTAAGGGTCAGAGTTATTTTATAGCAATGTATGAAAGTCAATACAAGGTCCCTGTAAGGATGGCAAGACACTACATGTGTGTGTTAGTGTGTGTAGAGTAGGAGTGTATGTAAATCACATGAAGGTGCAAAGTTGTCAGATTGGTGAGAAGGGCAGAAACCCTGCAACACTCAGTGACCAATAGAAGAACAGGGAAGGTTGCTTCAGCTCCTGGGGGCCACAGCAGCCACAGGCAGACCGACATCAGGGAGCCCCACAACAATCCATACACCTGACAAAGAGGTAGGTCTGCAGTAAAGCGAAATATCATCTGCTCCCGTATCAAAGAGGCACAGGAAGAGATGAAGGGCCCAGAAATTTGAAGCCATTCTTCTTTTTAAAATGACTCAAGCTCAGTCAGATCGAATGGAAATCATCTATCTGCGAGCATCAGTTTTGATGACATTCCACAAATACCACATCCCACAATTGAATTTTAGCTCTGAACTTTGACTGGGCCATTGTAACTTATGAATATGTTTTACATAAAATATTTTATGAGAGGCCTTTATACAACAATATTACTAATTATTGACTTCTGAATGCGATTGATAGCACTGGATTTTATTGATGGCTATCATGGTAATGAATGCTAAATACAAATGCATTATTCAGATTTTTATTTAAAATTACAAATTGCTGTATTTGCTTTACCTCCACTTCAGTGTTAGGCCCTACTTTGCGTTGGACTGTCACACAAAATCTAATTAAATTAATTAAAGCTTGTGGTGTTAAGTGACAAAATGTGACAATGTTCAAGGTGTGTGAATAGTTTTGCAAAGCTCTGTATATTTAATATGACACACAATCATGTTAAAAAATTAGGGCATCTAACGAAAGGCTTTGAATTCTGGTAACATATTTAGACCTACTGATATTTCTTATCAAATTTAATAATGCTGACCGATTTAAGCTATTTAATTAAGCTAGACATGAAGCATTCAAAACAGATGAAAAGACCATTTAAAACTTTAATTAGAAATAAAAGTTCTAGTGAGAAATACATTTAGGCACCCCTACATTTCTTCCAGCCTAAATTTGACCTTGCATGTCTTAATTACACACAGAGGTATCAAATAAGGTGCAGGTGATTACATTGTAATTCAGCCTTCTGAAGAAGGTTTGTCTTAGTTAAATTTCAGACATTTTGTTTCGTGTGGTCCTGACTGTTGAAGTGAGAGTGAGCACAAGGGTAAGGTAGAAGGAGCTGTCTGAGGCCTTCAGAAAGGTAATGGTAGCATCTTATGAGTCCGGTAAGAGGTAAGAGAGCTCAAAAGAATTGTAAATCAACTGTTCCACTGTTCAAAAAACTGTCTGAAAGTGAGGACATTTAAAAAAACTGCCGGTATCCACAGGTCTGGCCATCAAAGCAAGGCCAACCCAAAGTCAGACTGCAAGATGCTAAAAGAAGTCTCCAAAGGTCCTGATATGTATTTGGGACCTACAGCAGGTTCTAGCTAATTTTAAAGTGAAACTGCATACCTGTGCAATCAGAATGAGACTGAACAAGTTTAACTTTTATACGAGGTGGGAACATTTGCTCTCTAAGATAGACATGAAGTCTGATGTTTGCCACAGAGAATGTAGAAAATGGCCAGGACTGAAATAATGTACTTAGGCAAGATAAGTCAAAAACTGAATTGTTTGGACAGCAGAACAGATTATATGTTTGGAGTAAACCAATTACAGAAATCCAGGAAAAGAACTTCAAACCAACTGTGAAGCTTATAGGTGGAAGTATCTCGGTTTGGGGATGCTTGGCGGCAACAGGTCCTGCCCAACTCACCATAATGAAATAAACCATGAATTCCACTGTATATGAGAAGCAGAGCTGGACCCTACAACATGACAATGACCCAAAAATACCAATAAATCCACCAAGGACTGACTGAAAACTAAGAAATGGAAAGTCCTGGACTAAGTCAAAGCCCAGATCATGATCCAATTGAGATGCCATGGAATGACTTGAAATGGGTGGTGCAAGCGAGAAATCCCTAAAATATCTCACACCTCAAAGTAAGGAGATGGGCAAACTGTTCTCACTGAAGACTAATAGCTTCAGAGGTAATACTAGCTATTGGGAGGTAGGTTACCCTTACCTTTCCCTTTGCTAGAAAGCACATATATATTTTGTTCACTGAGTAAAGCATAAATAGACAAGAGTACACATCAGTATGTTAACATTTTAATTAAGAACTGAATATTAATTGGGGCGTTCTAACTGTTTCATTTGGGTGTTCTAATTTTTTCACACGACTGTAAGCACTAGTCAGTGGAGATTTTGAGTAACATGTTCTACAAGAAAGCCAAACAATCCTGTATGCAGCGAAAATATGAGGGACTCATTTTAGGCACATGGGGCATAAAAGCTAAATATGGTGCATTACCTCCTCTAGTTTGTACTGCAAAACTGTCTGTGTCTGTTTAAAGAACAAAGCGTGCCATGAGTAAAGGAACTATAGCTACTAATCAAATTCTTGACATTCTCTGATCCCACACAGATCATAGGAATCAGCTACTCTCTGTGTTCATATCACCTAATGAAGATTATAATAACATGATAGTTAGGTGACACTTAACCACAGTTCTTTCATGGTCACAGTTTTTCTTTGATTCTTTTAAGAATGTTGACATTTAATGTTGCATTAAGGGTTTAAAAAGTTATTTTTAAACCTGCTGTTCCCGTGGGAGGAAGGGGAAAGAAGAATCATACCAGATCAGAGAAATGTCATGTCGGAGCTGACCTAGAAAAGTGAATTTATCTCCCCCCCCCCACGAGCTCACGTTGCAGAAACCTCAGGCTGTGAAATCTCGCGGTGTTTTATTACGGGATCTCGCTCCATCTCTTAGGGGAAAACAGCGGCTGTCTTCACTCGGAGCGCCGACAGGGCAGGCTCAGCTGACGCGACGGGAGGAGCAGAAAGGGAAAGGAGAGGTGAGAACGCTCGGTTTTAAATACATTTGTTCTTATTACATAAAAATGTTACATGTAATGTGATATTTTAGAATACACCGCTCCTGCATACACCTTTGTCGTGGTGCGCCGGACCTCTTTGACATCGTTAGGCACACCGTGAACGTGAGAAGACAAACTCGGTTCTTTTCTATCCCCTCATATAAGCTCCCCTGAACGCACCGCACACGACGCGGGTACCAAGCGAGTCCTGGGCGGGTTGGGCTTGAGAGCTCCCGGTGTGCGGGAACAGCATCTTCCTGGGGCGCTGCTCTTCCGTCAAAGGTCGCATTGTGTCCGGTCTGGCTTCCGCTGGCGGCTGCTGCGGACAGGACGCAGGGATTTCTATGAGCCGAGCCGTCAGCCCAGGCTTTGTTTGGGCTGGATCTGCATGTTACGGACGGGGCTTCGCGCCGGGTGGGAAATTAAACGTATACAGACAATAGTTAAGGTGACTTACGCAACGTAAAACTTCAAGCTTTTTGAAAATTGTAAGGTATTTATGGTGAAAAATGTAATTTCTCTTGTGCTCAATGTAATTAAAAAACATCTAAAACGAGAGATTAAAACACAAATTAGCTAATTAACTGTAATATTTTGTCTTATATTTTAATGATAGATTAGGGATTTATTATTAAACAGCCACATCCATAGTAGTAGCAGATATCATCACACTTTATTTGCTTCACTCCTTCATATTCAAAAAACACGAAATTCCAATATTATTGTTGGATATTGCAATATTGATAATAACTGCCCAACATTTTCCTTATTAGTCTCTTTCTTTTCCATCATCATGATGCAACCACCTCTCTCCTGGAGCTTTGGCTTCTTGGCAGCAAAGATCTTTAGCAGATGGACCTAAAAGACAGCGAAAGCCCATCCAACCTGTACAGGTCCTTCTCAAAATATTAGCATATTGTGATAAAGTTAATTATTTTCCATAATGTTATGATGAAAATTTAACATTCATATATTTTAGATTCATTGCACACTAACTGAAATATTTCAGGTCTTTTATTGTCTTAATACGGATGATTTTGGCATACAGCTCATGAAAACCCAAAATTCCTATCTCACAAAATTAGCATATTTCATCCGACCAATAAAAGAAAAGTGTTTTTAATACAAAAAACGTCAACCTTCAAATAATCATGTACAGTTATGCACTCAATACTTGGTCGGGAATCCTTTTGCAGAAATGACTGCTTCAATGCGGCGTGGCATGGAGGCAATCAGTCTGTGGCACTGCTGAGGTCTTATGGAGGCCCAGGATGCTTCGATAGCGGCCTTTAGCTCATCCAGAGTGTTGGGTCTTGAGTCTCTCAACGTTCTCTTCACAATATCCCACAGATTCTCTATGGGGTTCAGGTCAGGAGAGTTGACAGGCCAATTGAGCACAGTGATACCATGGTCAGTAAACCATTTACCAGTGGTTTTGGCACTGTGAGCAGGTGCCAGGTCGTGCTGAAAAATGAAATCTTCATCTCCATAAATCTTTTCAGCAGATGGAAGCATGAAGTGCTCCAAAATCTCCTGATAGCTAGCTGCATTGACCCTGCCCTTGATAAAACACAGTGGACCAACACCAGCAGCTGACACGGCACCCCAGACCATCACTGACTGTGGGTACTTGACACTGGACTTCTGGCATTTTGGCATTTCCTTCTCCCCAGTCTTCCTCCAGACTCTGGCACCTTGATTTCCGAATGACATGCAGAATTTGCTTTCATCCGAAAAAAGTACTTTGGACCACTGAGCAACAGTCCAGTGCTGCTTCTCTGTAGCCCAGGTCAGGCGCTTCTGCCGCTGTTTCTGGTTCAAAAGTGGCTTGACCTGGGGAATGCAGCACCTGTAGCCCATTTCATGCACACGCCTGTGCACGGTGGCTCTGGATGTTTCTACTCCAGACTCAGTCCACTGCTTCCGCAGGTCCCCCAAGGTCTGGAATCGGCCCTTCTCCACAATCTTCCTCAGGGTCAGGTCACCTCTTCTCGTTGTGCAGCGTTTTCTGCCACACTTTTTCCTTCCCACAGACTTCCCACTGAGGTGCCTTGATACAGCACTCTGGGAACAGCCTATTCGTTCAGAAATTTCTTTCTGTGTCTTACCCTCTTGCTTGAGGGTGTCAATAGTGGCCTTCTGGACAGCAGTCAGGTCGGCAGTCTTACCCATGATTGGGGTTTTGAGTGATGAACCAGGCTGGGAGTTTTAAAGGCCTCAGGAATCTTTTGCAGGTATTTAGAGTTAACTCGTTGATTCAGATGATTAGGTTCATAGCTCGTTTAGAGACCCTTTTAATGATATGCTAATTTTGTGAGATAGGAATTTTGGGTTTTCATGAGCTGTATGCCAAAATCATCCGTATTAAGACAATAAAAGACCTGAAATATTTCAGTTAGTGTGCAATGAATCTAAAATATATGAATGTTACATTTTCATCATGACATTATGGAAAATAATGAACTTTATCACAATATGCTAATATTATGAGAAGGACCTGTATATCTCATCTAGGTTTAGACCTAGCTAATCTGCCTGGTCTGGCCTAAGCTTTGATTTAAGATTAGAAATCCATAAGATCCACAGAAAAGTGTGTAGACAGTGCAGAAAATATGAGAAAGTATAAATCAAAGACAGCTTAATTAGATTTAGTATTAGAAACTAACCCGTTTTTTATTTGTGATATTGCGGTGATGATATCACTGTGTGGAAATTATTCAATATTTTTTTTATTTGGGTTAACAAATGGAGACAATAACCGTAAATATGATGAGATTTATACATGTTTAAACTGCACAGATGGATGGAAACACATCTGTTAACCTGAAGTGTCATCAAATATTGAGCTGTACAGGATGTGAACTGACGGCGAGACGCATCCAGGAAGGCATCAGAGATCATGGAAT
The DNA here is from genome assembly GCF_021462225.1 of Girardinichthys multiradiatus. Lineage (NCBI taxonomy): Eukaryota > Metazoa > Chordata > Actinopteri > Cyprinodontiformes > Goodeidae > Girardinichthys > Girardinichthys multiradiatus. Next base: position 16,299,586 of record NC_061818.1, read on the forward strand.
AAATAACGTTTGCACAGTCAACAGGCCCCTTCACCGTCCACTTTTAAAAGCCGTTTAAAAACTTATTATTACTTATTGGCCTGCAGCCCCACTGAGGCTTGACTCAACTTTTGTAGATATTGATTTTATTTGTTGTATTGTTTGGTTTTTACTATGTTTTGTATTGAGTTTTTAGGTTATTCACATTGTTGTGTGTTTACCTTTGTTATTTCATTTGATGTTTTTTCCTTATCCTATTTATCCCCGATGTTCAGCACTTTGTTTCAGCTGCGGCTGGTGTTAAAGCGCTCTGTAAAATAAAGTTCAGTTTGTTGCCATAAGAAAACTGTCAGCTGTGCAGCAAGAACAGTATTTTCCAATCAGAACTATACACAGAAAGGACCCAGCCCTGTCGTCTATGCAGATGACAACTGAGTTTAATTTGGTTTTTAGAAAATATTAATGTCATTGCAACAGCAAAAAAAAAAAACAACCTAATATGTGCTAAAAGGTCTTATCACATGCACAGAGTTACTGAACTTGCTTGGTAGCTCAGTTAGAAAAGAACTGGATCTTGAGTTCAAGACTTGGTGTTGTCGTTCTGTTCTTTCTGTTTGTTGCGCTGCTCAGTCTGGGCTAAAACAGGTCCGCATCTAGACTTCTAGTAAACCTCTTAGATGTTGTCATTGTTCAGACAACAAAACAAAATGTCACTGGGAAAAACTTTGCTGCTGGTTCTTTGTTTAGAGGAAGTGCAAAAAAAAAAAAATAAGATTATACTCATTTTTGCATTAAGGCACAAATGTTCCTAATCTTTATCTATATTTTAAATTCAAACTTAAAGTTACTAAACAAAAATGGTGGGAGTTCTTAGGTCTGATACTTTCAGTAAATAGTATAAAATAATTTAGATTTGCCAGTATTTGGGTGGGTTCTTTACAAATCAGAGCCAATCCAAGCAAGGGCGGCCAATTCTAATCACTTTCACATTGGTGCATCTCTAGTAATAAAGTATACTTACACATAGATACATTATTTACAGTATATTTTATTTTAGATGCACAATATTTTTAGTTTGCAGATAAATTATTCGTTAGTGTAATCTCCTCTTCACATATAACCTTAACCTTAAATGTAAACTACATTTATAGGTTGTTAAACCCTGTGTTTATTATCCTGTTTACTATCGTGCGCATCTAATTAGTTTTAAACTCAGAAAAAAATTGAATTAAAGATCTTGCTTGATGCATTTGGAGGCTGAAAATGTCGGATCGTTTTGTTTTTATTCAGGGAAAAACCGAGAATTAACCGAAGAATGATTCGATTTTTCAGAGTGTGACCTGGTCGTAGCCGGTTAGAGGAAAACAAAAATTTAATCCAGGATCAGTTAATTGATGCACCACTAGTTTATGAAATGCAAGCTGCACCCACGTGGTTGTATAGCCTAAATCTGCTTCCCTTTACTACAGATGTATTCTTGCTTATGGCAATGATAAATACAACCTGATGTATGCAGTAGGACAGCAGCTGATACGATGGTGTCTGCAGGGAGGAAGAGGAGAGCTGTCTGCTGCCTCTTGAGACGTTTCCATGTCAATGGTTCCTACTTAGCTTCAGGGAGAGAGGAAATACAGAAATATGGAGGCTGATGCATGACAGCTCCAAGTGTAGGAGCGAGCTGAAATGGAAAAGTGATGCTTCGTGACTTTTGATCCAAGCAGGAAGGAGAAGTATAGACTGGAGGTCAGTTATCGCTGCGAAGCAAGAAATGCGACTGTGAGAAGTTCCAGCTAGAAGAGACACCGCCTCCACTTCAAACCCTTCCAAGCTAATTAGAGCGAGAGCACAGTGAGCATCTGTGTGTTTCCTTCATGCAGCATGCACTGTGGTCAGGCTGTGAAGCATTTTATAACCACCCTCCTTCAAAGGTGGCTCACACTGGTACTTTTATTATCTGAGGAGGGCGTGGTATTTAAAGCAAACACTGCTGCGGCTGCAACGTTTGGTATGCTGAGTCCCCCTGACCTGAAAATATTTGACAAACGTTTGTGATCTAGCAGCCAGAATGCCTTGTCATAAATCGAGCGTCAGACTTGCTCAAACTTTGAATCGTTAAGAACCCAGTCTAGCAACTATAGCGATGTCAAATTATATTATTTTACATAAATCATTAATTACATAAATATTCAAAATAAGAATAAATAAGCTGGTTAGGAATCGTTCGGCCGGGATGTCACCCAGAGTCTAATGGGAGGTACTGGTCTCTTCTGGGACTAGACTTTTGGCTGTTTGGATGTTTCTTTTGAATTCTCTACAGAACTAAATGATTAATATTGAAAGCGAACGCTCCCATCGATAAGCTGACTGGGATAAGATAACAAAACAAAATCTGGCAGGAATTTCCATAAAAATAGACGAATGTAATAATGGATATAATGCACACAAAACAGCAGCTCATCCAACCAAATCTTGGAAACTGATCAGTTCTCAGTGGGATGTCAGCTTCCTAGAGGGAGAGTTTCAATGGGGAAGCGTCATCACGGAGCACTGGTCAACCAATCCGAAGCAGAGTTGGGGTGAAGTACAACACATTATATGATACATTTCTTTACACATCAGAGAGTCTTTAAAAATGCCAACAAACCATCACTTATTCATAATAACATCTAATGACTGAGGCTGTTCTCACATTAACGATGGTGTTAAAATGTATAGTTAACGTGTTATTTTAATGTTTTTTAGATTTCTAGATTAAATGAAATCAAATTTAATATATAGTAAAAATTTAAATGAAAAAATATGTATATTCTTATAAAAACCTTGATTTGGCAGCTTTTATTGAAACACACTGTTCGTTTTGAAGAGGTCTGGTAAAAGAAATCGGTTATCCTGCTGATATCTTACACTGTACCAGTAAATGTTGGACTGTGTTATTTCGCAGTGATTTGTGCGACTTTAGATTTTTGCTTCAGGCTGGAAAATCAAAGTAACAAAAGAGACAAAGAACAGTCTTCAGGTAGATTGAATGTAAGCTAGTTGTCTTCATACCAAAGCTGTGGACTTTGACTAGATGGCTTGAGACTTGAGAAGTAATGACTTGCTCCCACCTCTGCATCATACAGTGTAAGTTAGTTATCTTTTCTAAAGGTATTTAGTCAGACATGTTGTGTATTACATGTATGCAGGATTTATAAACCAAACTGGTCCATCTCTGGGATAAATGTTGAACATATATTTAGGGCGACCGTGGCAATGGTGGCAGGATTTGTCTGGAGGTCCTGCTATGTTGTGTCCTTGGGCAAGACACTTTACCTGCATTGCCTACTGATGGTGGTCAGAGGGCCCGGTGGCGCCTGTGTATGGCATCCTCACTTCTGTCAGTCTGCCCCACGGCAGCTGTGGCTGTATTGTAGCTTACCACTGTCAGTGTGTGAATGTGTTCATGAATGGGTGGATGACTGAATGTAGTGTGAAGCGCTGTGGGGTCTCTGGGGACTTGATAAAGCACTAGACACGTACAGGCCGTTTACTATTCATGATGTTGGTGTGAAAATCTGTTGGGTCTGCCACCTTACAGATTTCTTCAATTTTTTCTTATGTTGAATGTTTTCCACTTATTATAATGGCTGTCACTGGTCCTTTGGAGTCCTGAAGCCTTTAAAAGGGCTCTGTAACATTTTCCAGGCTGATAGATGCCATTATTTTTGTCTTATGTTTGTTAATGATCGGAAACATTTAAGTGAGACATACAAGCAAAAACAAATGAAAATCTGCGAGGTGTTGATACTTTTTTACAAGAATGTAAATGTGTTTTCTGTCTGTTTCTCTCCAGGAGTGTAGCATCAGTCTATGAGTGGCCGGGTCAACTCTTGCCGTCATCCTGATCCGACTCAAGTGTCTGCTGAAGCTACTGTGTCTGTAGACAGGCTTAGATGGAGCTTCTGTTTTCTTTGTAAACCTGTTGCAAACCCAAACCTCCAGTCCCTGGTTGAGGCAGAAGAACAGACCCAGGTATATGTTATAATCTTCTGCCATGGTGATGCTGTGTAGACGCCCTGCAAAACCATAAGTCTGTTGCTATGGTGACTCGGTAGCCAGGAGCTGTCACTATGGGAACATCCAGGATGTTCCGCATTTTCGTGGTCTTGGGCTCGGCCTTCATGATCCTTCTCATCATCATCTACTGGGACGATGTAGGAGCCTCAAACCTCTATCTGCACATCCCGGTATCCCCGGGCCCCAAAGTCCCTCACCCACCTCCCCAGCTGAGGCCCCACACCACACGGACCCCATCTTTCCTGTCAGACATAGACGCCTTCGTCAACCAGTTCTTGGAGCCGGGAACCGGGGAGCCCACTGACACGGTGCCAGTTGATTCGAGCAACCAGTCAGAGAAGTCAGAGGAGCGTTACATCCCCCGGAGGGAATGGAAGATTCACCTTACTCCAGTGGCAGCAGAGCTCCGAGAGAGACAGGCGAGTTGGGGTGTTAGTCAGTGTTATTAGGCTGTCATTGTTGGGTCAGTGATGGAAAATGGGATCTGACATGTCTGACGGTCATTTTTGCCATTTGTGTTATAATTAGTAATCATTAAATGTTACGTATCTTTTTACGTATTGTCTGTTTGGCAGAAATGTTCTGCTGTCAGGCTCAGATAGTGAAATCGTCTCACCCAACAAGGTCAATGCTCAGTATTAATAAAGGACTATCCCTTCTCACTTATTGCTTTTTGCTGCAACATGTTACGCTGGTGATCTTTTTGCAAATACAGGGGTTGGACAATGAAACTGAAACACCTGTCATTTTAGTGTGGGAGGTTTCATGGCTAAATTGGACCAGCCTGGTAGCCAGTCTTCATTGATTGTACATTGCACCAGTAAGAGCAGAGTGTGAAGGTTCAATTAGCAGGGTAAGAGCACAGTTTTGCTCAAAATATTGAAATGCACACAACATTATGGGTGACATACCAGAGTTCAAAAGAAGACAAATTGTTGGTGCACGTCTTGCTGGCGCATCTGTGACCAAGACAGCAAGTCTTTGTGATGTATCAAGATCCACGGTATCCATGGTAATGTCAGCATACCACCAAGAAGGACGAACCACATCCAACAGGATTAACTGTGGACGCAAGCGGAAGCTGTCTGAAAGGGATGTTCGGGTGCTAACCCGGATTGTATCCAAAAAACATAAAATCACGGCTGCCCAAATCACGGCAGAATTAAATGTGCACCTCAACTCTCCTGTTTCCACCAGAACTGTCCGTCGGGAGCTCCACAGGGTCAATATACACGGCCGGGCTGCTACAGCCAAACCTTTGGTCACTCATGCCAATGCCAAACGTCGTTTTCAATGGTGCAAGGAGCGCAAATCTTGGGCTGTGGACAATGTGAAACATGTATTGTTCTCTGATGAGTCCACCTTTACTGTTTTTCCCACATCCAGGAGAGTTACGGTGTGGAGAAGCCCCAAAGAAGCGTACCACCCAGACTGTTGCATGCCCAGAGTGAAGCATGGAGGTGGATCAGTGATGGTTTGGGTTGCCATATCATGGTATTCCCTTGGCCCAATACTTGTGCTAGATGGGCGCGTCACTGCCAAGGACTACCGAACCATTCTTGAGGACCATGTGCATCCAATGGTTCAAACATTGTATCCTGAAGGTGGTGCCGTGTATCAGGATGACAATGCACCAATACACACAGCAAGACTGGTGAAAGATTGGTTTGATGAACATGAAAGTGAAGTTGAACATCTCCCATGGCCTGCACAGTCACCAGATCTAAATATTATTGAGCCACTTTGGGGTGTTTTGGAGGAGCGAGTCAGGAAACGTTTTCCTCCACCAGTATCACGTAGTGACCTGGCCACTATCCTGCAAGAAGAATGGCTTAAAATCTCTCTGACCACTGTGCAGGACTTGTATATGTCATTCCCAAGATGAATTGATGCTGTATTGACCGCAAAAGGAGGCCCTACACCATACTAATAAATTATTGTGGTCTATAACCAGGGGTTTCAGTTTCATTGTCCAACCCCTGTAAAAGCACAATTATTCATCCTGAAACTGATTTAGGGAAGTTTTCTGCTGAAGATATTCCAGGCATATTTCTGTGTGACTGACTGTGTTGTTCTGTGTTAGCTGATTTGATGATGGTGATGCATGTCTGTGTTTTCATTTTCTGCAGAGCAGGAACCTGCTTATCGGTACTGACTCTGCACAGTCTGTGTCTTATTTTAATCTTTTCTCTTCTAAAAAATCTAAATAAATAGGCAGAGAGAACAAATACAACTAAAATACTTGCTTAAATCTGACCAGAAGTAAAAGTTGAACTTTCATGCTTGGCTTATGTCATATGACCAATATATGATAATAATAAGATAATTATTCTTCCTAATGAAACAATCAGGAAAAGAGGCGAAGGTTACTCCAGGAGGTGTGCGCCAACGACAGTGTGGTGTTTCCGGGCAAAAACCGTTCATTTGACGACATTCCCAACAAAGAGTTGGATCATCTTATTGTAGATGACAGACACGGCATCATCTACTGTTATGTTCCCAAGGTACAACATCTTATTACTAACGGGGTCTTGCTTAAGTGTGAATTATCTTTTGAAGTTTTGGACATTTTTTCACATAATTATAACCACTTATTTTATCTGAATTTCCTGTGATGGCAAACACAAAGTAGTGCATGTGGTCATAATAAGTCCACCTATTGTAATCTCGGTATTAATTGAGGTGGTTTGTGAAGGCCTCAGAGGGCTTTTAGAGAACATTAGTGGACAGCATCGTAAAGATCAAAGAACACAGCAGACAGGTGAGAGACAGATGTGGAGACGTTCAATGCAGGCTTAGGTTGTGAAACAATATCTCAAGCTATCTCACAGAGCACTCATCATCCAAAGGTCTTTGGCACCACTGAAAACATACCAAGACATGGCCGTCCACCTGAACTGAGAGGCCGGAGGAGGAGAGCATTAGTCAAAGAAGCAGCCAAGGAGCTCTGCTTAGATGGGACCAAAATGTTAATTTTTGGCCTTCATGCAAACACTATAGAAATAGAAATACACTCCGCACTTTTCAGATTTTACATGTAAAGAAAATGTAACACTATTATTTTATCACCCTCTCTCTGCACGAATGTACCTTTTGTTAAAAATATATTAACATGGGTTGTTGCAACATCATAAAAACTGGAAAAAATCAAGGAAATGAATGCAATATACAATGTACTTTATACTGCTTTTGTTGAGTGGGGATGGGTTTATTTTTCCAGAATGTCAGCGTCTCATACCATTATTGCACAGCTACTGTTCCTCTACTCGGGTTGATCTGCCTCTCTGCTTGTTTCTATCTTCAGGTAGCGTGCAGTAACTGGAAGCGTATCATGATCGTACTCAGTGAGAGCCTGCAGCAGGAGGGCGCTCCCCAAAGAGACCCTCTGGCAATTCCCAGGGATCTGGTCCACAACAGCAGCATGCACTTTACCTTTAATAAGTTCTGGAAACGCTACGGAAAATTTGCAAAGCACCTCATGAAGGTCTGTTCTGAAAATACTGCTAATTTGGCTTTATGCCTTAATGATTATATTTGGAGGGTTAAGATCACAGTGAAGTCAAATGAGCTGCTGAACTGGCTATGCATGCATGTTAAATGATAACCTAATGGAAAAATAAAAGGGTTGTCATAAAGCATGTTTTTTATAGTAAATTTGATCTCCATGTTTCTTTCTTTTAGTGATTTTAGCTTATATATGCCAGATTGTTGCTCTCTGCTGCTACAGATGATACATTATCACTCCATATACTGTAGTGTAGATTCTGTTTTATCAAGATCTGCTTTCAAAGGCTCCCACTGTGTCAGAAAACTAAACTGCTTTGAGAAACAATGAAACAGCTGATTGGTAATAATTTTTGCTCTGACTATTGAGGCTTTCTAGCCTTACAATTTAATAAAATGTCTTTATATGTTTTGTCTTTTTTTTTTGGTGTAAATCAGACTATATCCAATTTGTTTGAATTAACCTTTGCAGGTGAAGCTGAAGAAGTACACAAAGTTCTTGTTCGTGCGGGATCCATTTGTGCGTCTCATCTCCGCCTATAGGAACAAATTTGAGATGCGCAACGAGGACTTCTACCGCCGCTTTGCACAAGTTATGTTGCGCCGCTACGCCAACCAGCCGACACCTCCTGCCTCTGTGGACAAGGCGTTCACTCTGGGCGTCCACCCGTCTTTCTCCCACTTCATCCAGTATCTTCTGGACCCTCAGACCGAGAAGGATATGCCCTTTAATGAGCACTGGCGGCAAGTGTATCGACTTTGCCATCCTTGCCAGATTCAGTATGACTTCGTGGGCCACTTGGAAACGGTGGAGGAGGACGCGGAGCACCTCCTGCGCCTGCTGCGGGTGGACAACGTGGTGGAGTTCCCCACGTCTCACAGGAACCTCACAGCCAGCAGCTGGGAGGCCGACTGGTTCAGCACGGTGCCCGTCCAGGCTCGCCGGGAACTCTACAAGCTCTATGAGCCTGACTTCAGACTCTTTGGTTACGACAGGCCAGAGTCGATCCTCAATGAGTGATTCACACAGAGCTGATGCAGTTAGATTCATGCGTCTCTACATGTCCACCCCACAAGCATTTTAACTCCATGTTTTCCATGATGCCATTTGTGCCCACAATTGTGACCAAATTCACATACCTTGGTAGCACTCTGTTTAAAAAAATGATGCACAGAGACCATTCTGGTTGTGATTGCAGGCTTTGGACAATTTGGATAGTTTTCTGTGTTACTAGCTTAGTTTTAATTATTGCTGCACTATCAGTAGTTAGCTGGTTTATTTTAGATTAAATGCAATGTTTTTAAGCATGAAAGGGAATTTTATGTTAAAACGCACTCATAGAAGTTGAGGACAGTGGAGACATGTCCTGTTTTACCTCATATCCAGACGTGAAGAGTATGTTTTCATGCAGTGTATCCGGGTGATTACTTTAGATCAGCTATGTAAGGTTCTGCATGCAAAACGTGCTGGAAATTTAGTACAGCTGCTTGTGTTTGGCCAGTTTGAAGCCAAATGCCACAACGTAGCCTCAGCATAAGAAAGCACAGCTGCTGCAGCGGGCAGCACATGAGCTGGTGATCTGGGTTTGTCTCAGCTTGTTTTAAGAGACATTAAACTGGACTTTCAGCATTCTTACGATTGCTAATGCACAGATGTGCCTCTTTTTGTTTTACAAAAATCTTTTTCAAAGGGAAATGTTCTTTTGTTTCTTGTTGTTTCCATCAGTATTCGATGTTCTGTCTTTGTTTTGTTTTTTTTGTAAAGTACAAACTTTGCTTTTAGACGATTCTGGGTCAACTCGCCTTTTCATCATTTCATCATCATTCAGCCCGTAAACAATCTATTTCATGCAACTAATTGCTCCTCGGATTATTTCCCTTAGTAGAAGTAGTATTTTGTAGAATTCTGAAGATAATTATAAAAATGCTTGAATCTTGCATACAATCCCATTTAATTGGATATTTTTACATTACCTGTATTTCCTATTTCCACTGATTTTACATGGGCTGTTTCACTTATTAAGTGCAGGCGATTATGACCCCTGATTAAACTAAAAGGAGTTTGAGCTCCCCCTGCTGGTTGATAAGATTTATTGGAGTCACTTAAAGTCATAACCTTGCAGCAGGCTATGAAAAGAAGGTAGTAACTTGCAGAAGGTTATACAAAGGTACATGTAAAAGTGGTAACAAAACAACTGCTGGTACAAAATCTCAGAAGTGGCTGGCAAGGGATTCTCAAGGTATGATAACCTTGAATTTAAATACTACAGTATCACACCATTAACACTGACATCAAAACGTAACAGGATCTACATGGTTTCATTAAAACAGAAAGAGCTAATTCTTCTCAAATGATATGTTTATTATTACTCTTACAATGATGCTGCCTATAATGTAGGCTTTGTCAAAAATGTAGCAAAAATATACACAAAACACCCACTGAACTTGGAGGTATATTTTTAAGTGCTTATTGTGCACAATGTCCGTTTCACACCATGGCTGGATGTCTTTTTCCCAACTGAGGCAGGGGGAAATGGGTAGGGGCTGTGTTTCAGCCACCTGACCAGCAGTGTGTAGCAACAGGCGGTGGAGGAGCAAAGTTGTGTTGATCTTACAGTCAAACAGTGGAAATAAAAACTTGTCACTTTCTTTCGCATCTATTTAAAAAGACGGCTGGGTGGGAAATGTTAATATCCCGATACTGATAACTGGCATATTCCTAGCGGCACCGGACTGAACAGAGTCGGTACCAAACATCGATGTCCCCTAAAAGAGTTTACTTATAATGGGCAGCATTTATCATGTGGTGCATTGCCTTGTTTTTGTAGCATTACTTCGAGCTTTGAAAACGACTGTCAAATATTCCCACACAGCTGTAAGCTGTGCAAAATGAAGACCTTTCAGTATTAATATAAGAAAGTATTTAATCACTGAGGCTAGAGTTGGAATGATGAGTTCAGATACTTGGTTTAGGTGATAAAAGTGTGAGGAAAGGACAGTGCCTTTGGTTGATAAAGTTTACAGAGAAAAATAAGTATTTTTATAGGACTTCATTTTTACTAAAATCACAGATTCACATGAAGGAACATTTGATACACTGGGGCTTGTTGATCTCTCAACTTTATTTACAGACCAAAAGAAAAACGAAGCTTTTTGGCTTAACTGTTAATGTGGCAATTTGATATAAATCTATCTTTGTTCGGTTTCCCCATCATTGTGCTTCTATTCATGGTGTATCACTCTCCATGCTGGATCTTGTTGTTCAGACTCTACATTGATGTGGTAGACACCAAGACATGTTGGTGTTTCTCCTTTGTTCTTATCCTCGATCATTATGCAGAATTGTTTCTTAAAAAAAGGTCGAGACTCTTGTCTCCATCGTGTGGCTATATGCTGTTGGTGTGGATATAGTCCACCTCTACTGTGTTTGTACTGTAAGTCCTGTTGGATGTCAATTCCTTTTGTTTTCTATTTATGTTTTTTGTGGCGGATTACTTTGTAAGATTCCAACTTTTTGGCTTTTTTCTGTCAACATGCAAAAAAAAAAAAACAATATTGAAACAGAAATGTTTGTAAGTAAAAAAAGAAACCATTTATTTATGGTTCAAATAAAACAATCTAATATGCGTATGTGCTGTTTTTGCTAATGATAATTTAATCTCACAGGTAGGGATGGGTGCCGAATTCGGTACTTTTATAGGTACCGAGCAATTCTTTCAGTACTACCGAGTACATTGCATCATTGTGACACTGAGGGAGTGGAAGAGTGGGCGATTTTCCATGCAGGTGTTGTAACAGGTGTTACGTCGATTCGCGTTTCATCAGATACGGTTTCCCCAGCGTCTCCTTGCCGCTCACGCGGCAAAAAAGGCGCGTGCTTGTTGCAGGCTCGGAACCGTGGTGCTGTGCTCGCGCCACAGGGGAACTACGGTAACCCCGAAAGCTCAAATGTCGTGTTTCGGAGAAGTCGATCTACAGGTCCTTCTCAAAATATTAGCATATTGAGATGAAGTTCATTATTTTCCATAATGTAATGATGAAAATTTAACATTCATATATTTTAGATTCATTGCACACTAACTGAAATATTTCAGGTCTTTTATTGTCTTAATACGGATGATTTTGGCATACAGCTCATGAAAACCCAAAATTCCTATCTCACAAAATTAGCATATCATTAAAAGGGTCTCTAAACGAGCTATGAACCTAATCATCTGAATCAACGAGTTAACTCTAAACACCTGCAAAAGATTCCTGAGGCCTTTAAAACTCCCAGCCTGGTTCATCACTCAAAACCCCAATCATGGGTAAGACTGCCGACCTGACTGCTGTCCAGAAGGCCACTATTGACACCCTCAAGCAAGAGGGTAAGACACACAAAGACATTTCTGAACGAATAGGCTGTTCCCAGAGTGCTGTATCAAGGCACCTCAGTGGGAAGTCTGTGGGAAGGAAAAAGTGTGGCAGAAAACGCTGCACAACGAGAAGAGGTGACCGGACCCTGAGGAAGATTGTGGAGAAGGGCTGATTCCAGACCTTGGGGGACCTGCGGAAGCAGTGGACTGAGTCTGGAGTAGAAACATCCAGAGCCACCGTGCACAGGCGTGTGCAGGAAATGGGCTACAGGTGCTGCATTCCCCAGGTCAAGCCACTTTTGAACCAGAAACAGCGGCAGAAGCGCCTGACCTGGGCTACAGAGAAGCAGCACTGGACTGTTGCTCAGTGGTCCAAAGTACTTTTTTCGGATGAAAGCAAATTCTGCATGTCATTCGGAAATCAAGGTGCCAGAGTCTGGAGGAAGACTGGGGAGAAGGAAATGCCAAAATGCCAGAAGTCCAGTGTCAAGTACCCACAGTCAGTGATGGTCTGGGGTGCCGTGTCAGCTGCTGGTGTTGGTCCACTGTGTTTTATCAAGGGCAGGGTCAATGCAGCTAGCTATCAGGAGATTTTGGAGCACTTCATGCTTCCATCTGCTGAAAAGCTTTATGGAGATGAAGATTTCATTTTTCAGCACGACGTGGCACCTGCTCACAGTGCCAAAACCACTGGTAAATGGTTTACTGACCATGGTATCACTGTGCTCAATTGGCCTGCCAACTCTCCTGACCTGAACCCCATAGAGAATCTGTGGGATATTGTGAAGAGAACGTTGAGAGACTCAAGACCCAACACTCTGGATGAGCTAAAGGCTGCTATCGAAGCATCCTGGGCCTCCATAAGACCTCAGCAGTGCCACAGGCTGATTGCCTCCATGCCACGCCGCATTGAAGCAGTCATTTCTGCCAAAGGATTCCTGACCAAGTATTGAGTGCATAACTGTACATGATTATTTGAAGGTTGACGTTTTTTGTATTAAAAACACTTTTCTTTTATTGGTCGGATGAAATATGCTAATTTTGTGAGATAGGAAGTTTGGGTTTTCATGAGCTGTATGCCAAAATCATCCGTGTTAAGACAATAAAAGACCTGAAATATTTCAGTTGGTGTGCAATGAATCTAAAATATATGAATGTTAAATTTTCATCATTACATTATAGAAAATAATGAACTTTATCACAATATGCTAATATTTTGAGAAGGACCTGTACATTTGTTGAGCTAGTGTGTTGTTATTAGATAAACTAATATATCATCATTTTACAGATAGATAGATAGATGTAAATATAACGACACATATTTATATACACACACACGTATATATATATATAGTCAGTAAGTCATTTTCTACCGCTTATTCCATAGTGGGTCGCGGGGAAGCTGGTGCCTATCTCCAGCAGTCTATGGGCGAGAGGTGGGGTACACCCTGGACAGGTCACCAGTCCATCGCAGGACAAAACACAAACAACCATGCACACACTCATTCATACACCTAAGGGCAATTTAGAGTGATCAATTAACCTAACATGCATGTCTTTGGATTGTGGGAGGAAGCCGGAGTACCCAGTGAGAACCCACGCATGCACAGGGAGAACATGCAAACTCCATGCAGAAAGACCCATATATATATATATATATATATATATATATATATACATATATATATATGTATATATATATATATATGTTGCTGGAGATAGGCACCAGCTTCCCCGCGACCCACTATGGAATAAGCCGTAGAAAATGACTGACTGACTGTATGTATAGATATATATATATATATATATATATATATATATATATATATAGAGAGAGAGAGAGAGAGACTACAGATATCTATACTGTTGTGATCCTATAATGGTCCTATAAATGTACTATAAACCCCGTCAGATTCCCCCCGTATGATCACAACAGTATAGATATCTGTAGTCTATCTATCTATCTATCTATCTATCTATCTATCTATCTATCTATCTATCTATCTATCTATCTATCTATCTATCTATCTATCTATCTATCTATCTATCTATCTATCTATCTATCTATCTATCTATCTATCTATCTATCTATCTAATGATGATATATTAATATAACACCGGACATGAACACAGCATTGAACGCACAAGAGCGTAATGACATTAGTAGTTTTCATGTTCAAGAAATGTTTGAAACAGCTGAGATTTTACACTACACACAGCTGGATGTTAAAGTTTATATATTGCAAAATAAATATGTAAAATTAAAATTTTTTTAGATTTTGTTATTAAACGAATTAACATTTATTACCACATAAACATACACAAAAATACCGAAAACTGGTTCCCTGTGAGTACAGGTACCAATTCCCAGGTAACGGGAATCGGTACGGTATTGGTTCAAATGTGAATGGTACCCATCCCCACTCACAGGCCTACTGGACCTTAATTAAAGCTAAAGAAACATTGCTGCTCTTGAGTGGTCAAAGCACTGAACTACAACAGTAGGTCCACAATCACTGATTTCTCACAAAGAAAAATCAAACCTTAAAGTACGTTTCGCTTTTTTTAAAAGCGGACATATCATGTTTTTAAATGCTTCCTTTTCACACTTCAATCATTCAGTTGTGGTCTAGATAAAGTGGAACTGCAATGCTTTGGTCTGAACTCCTTGTTCATGTAGCTCCACGGGCTCCTTTTTTACATGTTCTGAGGTGCGCCTGAGAGCAACTCGTTTTGGTGCGGTGTCTTAAAATGCTGTTGAGAATGCTGTTCGGCCATTTTTATACTTTGAAAATATTAACTAAAGCCACAGAAAGGAGACAGAAATGGCAAAAACAATGCTAAACTGTGTATGTAATAATACCATTCAAAACCCGCAGTACGGTGCTAAAAGAAGCACACAGCACAAACATAAGCAGAATAAACTTTGATCCACATCCAGCCTTGTTTGTCACAGTTTCACTTAATAATTGCTCTGAATGTGGATATGGGCAGTTTTAGGCAAATAGCTATTCTGCTCTACCCGTTCCTGTCCGTTAAAGATCAAATACTTGAATGTCATGTTCTCTTGTCTTATCCATTTTGAAGAGTGGCTAAGACAAATGGGTGTCAAGCCATATGTACACCTACATTTTCCAACTGTTTTGCCACAGTATTTGCTGAAGAACAGCTAAATACTGTCATGGACTTCCGGCTGATTGATTTTGCGGATCCACTATATTTATTTCTCACTGCGATTTTGATGTCCAAGCTCAAGTATGCCGAAACTGCAAGGGTATACCTTCAGTTTGGTTGTTGGGTGTATTAACCCACACCAATCATTTCACCGTCCCCCAGCATCAGAACGTCTTCAAAGTGACTGGTTACATTGTATTTTTCATGGAAATATCCCCACATAAGTGGGATGAGTTCTTCATCAACCTCCGCCAGTATCAAGGAGCGCTGCCCACGGTGACCTGGATGGAAAGCATATCTCAAAGTTCACTCTTAGAGAACTGCAGAAAGGCATCTCCATAACAAGAAATTTGATAAGGCTTTTGTACAAAACTTTACCATCGGTGCCAAATAATTGTGGGAGCAGATGCATCACATCATACTGAAAAAAAACAAAAACAAGATCAAACAAAGATCGATCAATGAGCACCCCAAACATCTAAATTCAAGAAAGGCACATCCACAGTAGCTACTCTTCACCTATGTGTAACTTTGTCTCCATGCACCTTGAGGCCTGTTTTTTGAGGGGCTCGTATATCCAAATGTAAGAGAATGACCAGCTTGCTTCAACCGTCTCCATAGCAACGTCTTTGAATCCAGCGGCTAACTGTTGGTGTGCTGCGTAACCCTGTATCATGATGCTGTGGTGTGAATCTGAGGAGGGGTAGAGGCTAGCACCAGCAATCATCCGTTACAACAGCTGGTTACCATGGAGACCAAAGGCCTTGCTGACAAAGGAGTCACATCGTTTTCTCAGGCAGCTGTTCCAGCTGCTGCTCCTCTACCAAGTGCTGTTTGAAGGAGGACCCCACATCATCTATATTATCTCCTTTAGACAAGAGAGACACAATTTGATTTCATTAAATAATTTTTATTGGAGGGGCAGTAAAAACAAATCACTAGTCATTTGATTGAAGTTACATTGTTTTTGGCTTTGGAAATATCAACTCCAAGACCTATTTGCAAAAAAAGCATATTTGCTTTGTTGTTGGAACAAAGATCATAATAATAAAATCGTAAACTGATATAGATTTTAGATTTCATGATGAGTCCAATAAATAAAGTCAATTTATTCATGTCCGACCTTATGTTCATAATCTGTCACTCATCTGTCACAGAGTAAATAACACAAATAACTGTTTGTAATTCTCATTTTCCTTTATCATATATTTACATGTCTGCTAAACAGTTTATTTGCAAGAAAGTTGGGCTTTATTTGATAACAGTTGACAACAAAGCAGGAGTTTCTAGTTTTAAGGGCCTGGTGTCTATTGTTCACACAAATATAATTAGCAGGAATAAAGCAGAAAGTAATTTCTAGGCACATAAATTTTGTTTATTAACATTTTTTTGGAAAGACTAAATTTTTATTTCTGGCTCCTGATCTGTGAAAATGCACTAACCTGATAGATGAAATAGTGTTCTGTGAACATACGGACAATTTAGCAAAGATTATCCTAAATTAGACAGTTTGTTACCAGCAGCATGCACAAATATATATATATATATTTTTTTATTTTTTTATTTTTTTTTATTTATTTATTTATTTATTTCTCAGTCCTTAGTCTTCATCAATAGACGGAAAGACTTTTAAAAAGCCTCAAAAGAATGTTCAACACGAAGGTTAAATATAGAAGAATTAGTGTTGGCTGAGGTTTGCTAACCATCCTTTTACAACATGACACGCTTTCCTGAGGTTGTGCTGAAATGTCTGTAATGAGCTTTGGTCAAAACACCCCAGAGACAGAGAACAACAGTTCTTCTTCCCAGTATGAATTTACAGCTGTGGGTAAAATTTCCTCAAACTGACACTGTTATGCTGCATTCAGTGGCTTCTCTACTCAAGTAAGGTTACCCAAATGGCCGCAACACAGTAAACATGAAGCCTTTATGGATATTTTACTCTAAGGGTACAAATTAAAAATTAATTTTGGTTTCTGCATTCCAGAATAAAGTAGGAAGTTGCCAGCTGGAGGAAGAAGCTTGTACTCAAAACATGAACCACCAATACTCTGTAGTCCATCCTGGTCTACAGAGGAAGAATATGACAGTCAACCTATTTTAACCAAGCTAAGATTTCAACAGAACCCTAGAAAAAGTTTAAACAACGTGTTACATTTTTGTTTCCTTCTTTTAATCCAAACTTCACCCACAAAACGGGAAAAACACTTTGCTGCAAAGGTTTCCACATTTATTCATGTCACAATAATAAACTTCATTGTTTTGAATTAGATTTGTATGGGATAAACCAACACAAAACAGTGAATAAGCTGGAAGTGAAAGGAAAGGGAGACAAAACAAAATGACTGAAAAAATGTTGAAAACAAATGTAACAAATTTCAACAAATTTAAAGTGTGGCCTGATTTTTTTATTTACCCTCTTTACTCTGTACCCCTAAATAACAGGTCAGGGAGAAAGTTTCAGTGGGTCTTAAATAGAGGACATGTTTATGACATTTGGATTTCTTGATAGCAGAACATTTCTCCTATACTTACAGGTCTGAAGGTGTAAGTCATGGGGTGTGTGGTGAAGTCTTATAGTATCCTTGGTAGGCTACCAAAAAAAAAAACCAAACATATTTTATACCATACTGACAGAGTTTAATCTGTTCATTAGATTGGATGTTACCAAAATATGATTAAGGTGCTTTGATTAGATGCTTTGATGAGATAAGATCAAAACATATATTTCTATAAAATATATATTTATATATTTCTGCACCTGCAAAATGCTGTGGTGGTAAACTAACACTGTACATGCCCCTGACCACAATGTCTCCATGTTGACACATGGTGGTGCCAGCATTATGCTGTGGGACGCATCCCTTCAGCAGAATGGGGAAGATTGTCAGAGTTTCACTCATTAAATGTGCAAAGCTTGACAAAAACTGCAGCTGCAATTGTAGTAAAACGTCCTAGAAATTTTCACTCTGTGTTGGTTTATCTCAAAATTTATTGAAGTTCGTGGTTGTAATATGGCAGAGTGTGAAAAATGTCCAATGGTGTGAATACTTTATCAAATTACTGGAAGCTCTATTAATATTTAAAACATTCTGTTGTTCTCATCGGCCCTTCCCTCTTTGTCTTAATCCCCGCTGGGTTTGATGAGGTATCCATTAAAAGTGATATAAACATCTACGTCATCGCTGTAGATGGCGTTCTCCCTGTCCCTCTTGAACAGGCGCGTCCAGACGGCATCGCCGGGCTGCAGCTCCAGCATCATGCTCTGGCTCTGCATGATTGAGCGGTCGCTGGGCTGGGCGTACACTATTGCCCGCTCCATGTCGTTCTGCATGATGTGCAGATACGTCTCCTTGAAGTTCCACGTGTGGATGTTGACGTTGAAGAAGTAGACGCCAGCGACCCGGCAGAGGAACTTGCCCTGGAACATGTCGAAGCTGTTGTCTAGGTTGACGAAGACCGTGTCGAATATCACCGCCTGGTAAGCGTCGTCGCTGTGCAGGGACTTACGACGAGCGACAGAGAAGGCGGAGTACTGAAGTTTGCAGGGGTCTCCTTGAGGGCCCATCTGGCCCTTACTGCCCCTCGACCCTGCTACTCCTTGGGCCCCAGGAGGGCCTTCATGTCCAACTTTTCCTGGGGTTCCTCTATCCCCACGATCTCCTTTATCACCTAAAGTGAGGTAATTTTTAAGACCCAACAAGAACACATAAAAAATACAATTTATTGGAGAATAAAAAGTAAAGGAAAAGTCTTTTCATTTATAGGATTTACTAAGACTGTAATCCTAACAAAAACAAGGGATGCTAAATGCATAGAAAAGGCTAATACGAACCATCTACCTTACTTTCTAACAGCTCCATATGTTTTCATTTCTCAAAATAATCTACTCTGGCCATCTGCTCAAAAGAGGAATTGAACCTGAACATTCCTACTGGAAAACTAGCCAAGGCAAAATAAAAAAATCTGCAGGGAATGGCTAAGAAATGGACAGGCCATGCTAAGGAAGGCTTTTAACCAGGCAGTGCATCCAAGAAAACCCACAAACATCCTGCAGCAGAAGGGGAGTTTATGCAAGAGTGGTCTAATATTTCAGTGAGCTGTGAGAAAGCTGTGAGCAAAAATTCAAATAAGACTGTATTTGTGTGATTAAGGACAGACTGGCACTTTATTTCTACTTATACTTCTCAAAGTGAAATCTGTAGATTAATCAAATAATCCAAATGGTTTTAAAAAACAAATGTCTAAATGTCTTCATGTAGTGGATTTGTGTTCAGTCTCCCTAAGTCTTGGTAGAACCACCTTTTAGAGGTAGTACAGGTACAGCTGCAGGTCTTTCAGGGTATGTCTACCAGCTTTGCAAATCTAGCGACTGAACGTCTTTTCCAATATTCTTTGAAAAATGGCTCAAGCTCAGCCAGATGGAATACAGAGTTTCTGTGAACAGCCTTGCCATAGACTCTCGGTAGGTTTTAGGTCTGGACTTCCTTCTGGAAGGTGAAGCTCCATTCCAAGATGGCTGTTTGAATGTGAAATCTAGCAAAGGTAGCTGATAGAAACTACATTTATCAGCACTTCTGACTTGTTCTCTTTAACCCAGTGGGGCAAAACATGCTGTAAAGTAGTTTTTTGCCACCACAACAATGAGCAAAAGTCAAATTTTTTCTAATTTAACTAGACTGGTCCCAACTGGAGTGTCACATCATTCCCAGCTTCGACCTTCAACCTCCAGGGCAAATCAAATGCGGCATTAGCTCCATCTATCTACTCATCAACTCATTCTTTCTTTGCATGACAGGTTGAACAGAGCTCTGTGAGATGTTCGAAGCTTGGGATCTTGTTTTGTAGCCTAACCCTGCTTTGAACATCTCCACAGTTATCTGTTCGTTCACTAATGTTCTCTAACAAGGCCTTCACAGAACTGCTGGAGAATAAATTACACACAGGTGGACCCTGCTAACACAGTAAGTGATTTGTGAAAGCTATTGGTTGCGCTTGATTTTATTTCAGGGTATCAGAGCAAAGGATGTTATATAGCAATGTGCACCATGCTTTCCTGGTTTTTGTTTGGGTAAGATTTTAAAAACCAGGGTCAATTTTCCTTGCACTTTACAATTATGCACTATTGTGTTGGTTTATCACATCAAATCCCAATAAAATACATTAAAGTTTGTGGCTGTCCCCCACCGACTTGTAAAGGATAGAAGAATAATGACTATGACATTTTGTCTTCTTCAAATCTAGTTTGTGGAGAAGAAAAAATAAACTTTCCTTTCTAATTTCCTTGAAAAGCTCTCCCATGATCCTGAAATTAAATAAAACCTTTGGAACACATCTCAGGAGTGGGACATATTATTGTATGTACTGCGGCATTACAAGACTCACCTTTCAGTATAGTCATGTTGATGTAGGTGCGAATCTCTGGGACATGGCTGAACTCTCCCATTGTTGGATGATCTCCGCTGCCCTCTGCTGGCGACATGTGGTCACAGCATTTTCTACAGGGAGCGTTGGGAGGAGGCGCCATGACCACAGGGGAGGAGAAGGAGACCAGGAGGAGGACGACACCCGACATAACTGTCCCTATAGCTGCAGAGATGTATATCAGTGCTATAGATGCATCAGAGTGTAAGATAGTTTATTACGTTTTAATCTTTAATCTGTTAAATTAAATGTACACACAGTTACAATACAAAAACACATAAAGTATGTTGTTTAAGTAATTAAGTAACTGCATGCTTAAAGACAATCATTTGTATTAATGGTACTTAAAAGTACATGTGAGACTTACAGAGGTGGCTACATAGCGCAGCGGACGCTATGATTTTAGTTGTTAAGCTGAGCCACTAATCCCAAATGTGACATCATCACGCCTAATGTCCATTCGCCAAACTGGGAGTACATATTCATTTTTCACCACCATCTTGGTAGTCCATGACACCATTCAGTCAGTCACTGTGATGGCTAGTTAACACAACATTAAGAATCAATTGTCCAAAATGTTATTGATTTATAATTAAGCAAATTATTGTTTTAAACATTATATTATCAAAATATTGTTTCATTTTCCCTTGTGCTTTGAATTGTGAACAGGTTGTTTTAACACAAAGCAACTGCTGGTCATAGTTAGTTTTTAAGGCTAATTTAGCCTCGTTTCCAGTTCCTCACACAAACCTTGGTTCTTAAACATACAGATTCACATTAAACTGTAATATCACTTCATCAGTTATTTTATTTGTGTTTCAGTTTTATTCCTATTTGTTCCTTGTTACCAAATTTTTCCATAGTTTATTATTTGTCTTATGATTTTTTTCATTTTTGCTTATTAGTTTAGTTGGATGTTAGCCTAGTTAAAGAGTTTGTTGTCTAAAGTGGCAGTTAAAGTATTTTGTTATATAATCCTTATACTTTGGAGAGAAGCTATGCATTCTGTATATGTGTGTAGGACTTGCTGTTTGAGAACACCAGTGCACTAATTCACTCCTTCATCTGCTGTTCCATAATACAACACCTGCCCAGGCAGGTATTCATAAAACAATAACAGAGACTGGGAGCTGATAATCAGATGGTGTCAGACTTGGTAATTTTGATTAAAATTACCAACCTCGTTACTAATTGCCTTTGGTTAGTTATTCATAGTCAAACTCAACCTATTGTTGCACAACAGATGTGTTTATATCACACCATATCATATGAGGTTTAAATATTTTTCAAGTTTGCAGATAGAGATGTCTGAATAACCACTTCTCTCTCCTACCCAGATGAGGTCACTGACTGAGCAACTGCTTCTATTTCCTTTGTATGTTGGCTGTTTAGCTCTGTTTTATTTTCCTGAGCGAAGTAATTGATTAATTGATTAAAAATGAAGGTTTCCTCTCCACTGTCACCACATCCTTGCATAGGGGGAGGGATTGCTGCAAAGCCAACGACTTGATGCAATCCACTAGGCTTCCTTTGAAGAATGACTTTTTACTAACTTGAATTGAAATAATCAACTACTGTATTTTAATGTATGTTGAACCAAACTTCATGCAAGTGAATCTAAATCTTACTGTATGCCTGGACTGCATTGGAATGAATTGGATTGATCTGTTTGTCTTCCAGAGATGAGATGAGAGCTGAGCTGAACCTAATAGCTGACATGAGTTAATTTGCATTTGAAGCAAATCAAACGACCACACAGATGTGTGAAAACACAAACCATGAGAAGTGCAACCTCTATAGTCAATTGTGAACACTTGTTAAAATGTTTTAGTCATGCTGAAAGACCTGCACAGCCACATAGGCAACTGTTTATGGGCAAAGAGCAAACCCTTAAACATAGGGTGAATGCTTTGGTTTGGATTGTGGGTTAAGAGTTATAAATTATATGTTTATGCAATGATCTATAAACCACAACTCTGAATATGTCTCTAGCTGCACTCTGTTCAAACCAAACGACCCAGTTGGTCCCGGAAGCGTTTTCTCTCTTATTTCACAGGATGCATTAATCTTGTGTGGAGATCCTGTGAAACACAGATGGTTCCTCAGTGTGTTTATTATGGCTCAGTCAGTGAGCGAGCACATTACATAACAGTAATGCTTTTTTTTCCTGAAAGCCGCTCCTAAACAGCAGCCCTGTGTAATGAATCCTATATATGAAGCTATGTTATAAAACTAGTATTAAAAGTTTAAACAAGCAACCTCCTGCAGGTTGCAGCAGGTTGCCTCCTTTCCAGTCTTTTAGTAAATTTTCCATAGCAGTCATCATGTCATTGTCATGCAACAGTCATGCATCAACAGCTCTGCAGACCAAAAGTGTAATATTAGTGATCCTCACCTTAGCTTGAATCGGTTGATTAGGAGGCAGATTACTGAGTCTGCCGCTTTTGTTTACTCCCTCCGTGTTTCTGTAAGACTGAGTGAACATTCCTGAGTGGAAATCCCTCTTTTTCTCAACCCCTCCTTCATTTGGGCCATGACTGTTTATGCAACAGTAACATCCAGCTTGTGATCAAAACTTCTGCATGTCTGCATGAGATTTGCCTGCTTACCTCAGATTTAAACAATGCACACAAAGCATGTGCATATGCAATAACTAAATGCATGCAGACTGATTTTATTCGGTTGACACTTTTAAATGTGTCATTAAGTACAAAGTCGGATGAGTACATCTAATTTTAATTGTTGCTCAGGTTTAATAATACCGTAACAAAAAATTACTGGATTAGACCCTTGAAACTCCTCAAGATTCCTTTGACGGTCCAACCTTCCTCTGTGCTTTCCTCTCAAACTCACAGTGGCTCAACTGCAGGGAACAAGGGATTCCATTGGAAAGAAGAGGAACAAACAGAAGCAAAAAGAATGGGATGGTTTTATCAGGTTTGGAGTTTAGCAACTCAGATGCAGAAAAATGGCCGCAAGTATAACATATGGCAAACTCCAGAAACCAAAAGGCTCTTTCTCTCTCTCTCTCTCTCTCTCTCTCTCTCTCTCTCTATATATATATATATATATATATATATATATATATACTGTACCAGTCCCAGATATTCAGATTTAATGTTTAAAAAAAAAAACATTTTTTTGGTGGCACTAATAGCCTTTATTTTTCTCAGTAAGCTGACAGGAAAGGGGTGGAGAGAGGGGGAAGACTGGAAGTTGAACCTACAATGGGCTGTGGCAAGCCTTGGAATATGGGTCACTTGTTTTTACCCCTGTGCCACCACCAGGCCACACATAACATTTTTTTCACCCACTGTCTAACGGTAAATCAGACCAACAGCTTCCTTGTTTAAGTCAGTTCAGGTTAAAAAATTTATTTCTGTTTGAAAAACAGCAGAAAAATGAGAGAGTTTCTTTTTTACTTACTTTAAATTCAGAAGTTTGTATCCTCCAAGATCACTACGGCTTTGAACAATTTTGGACAGCCCAGATGGTGATGTTATGGCTTTGTAAACTTCTCATAGGTTAATTTGCAATACTTGAGTTCACTGGAGGCACATCTCTGGATCTATCCTATTGCGAAACTTCCAAAAAGCTACTTTCTAAGATTCAGATTGATTAATTCACCATCTTAAGGATGTGGTTTGACATAAAGCTCTTGTCACAACCAGAGACATCAGCTCACCCCCAGAGACAGTTTATCATATTTTGCCTTGTTAGTAAGTTTCTGATAGGTTAATGCATAATTTCTTATGCACCCCAAGAAGTCTGGTTCATCCCAGGGTACAATCCCAGATTCCTGAAGGTGCCACTTTCATCAGTTCAAACATATGCAAGTATCCAGAGTTTGGTAATGTTCAATGATGTTCCAGTTAGGAAAGACACGTGGATCTGTGTCCCAAAGATGGACATATTTTGGTGAAAAAAATTTCAATCAACTACAGAACAAAAGGAAAAGACCTTGGGATGATGCTGGCTGAAGCTGATAAGAAAAAGCATAAACACACAGGTTCTGTACCTTCATGGGAGCAGCATCATGTTCTGGTGGTGTTGCAGTATGAGGGACTGGTGCATTTCACAAAACAAATAAGATCATAGGGAAAAGAACATCATGAGCGAATGTTGAAGCAACATATCAAGACATTAGCCGGGGCTCTAAACGATTCAAAACCTGTCACTACAACCACAAGAGTCTGTTTCTTGGTCAGATGTGTTCAAGTTGGGAGTGCCAAATGAAGCAGATGCCGTGGTCTGAAAAAACATGGAGAATATAATCCTCTTAATGGTATTTTTCTGGGTACTACTTCAGGCAAAATCTGAGAAGTATAACAAATGGATTTTTAGAAGACATCTTAAAAGTTGCATACGGTGTGTGTTTATTAGTTTGTTTAACCCACCGCATTCTAAAAAACAATGTATACCTGGCTATGGGAAGGAATTTGGATCAAGCTTGCAGCTGACAGCTGGTAGCTGTGTCAGATCGAACTGTTCTTGGTATGGTTGTTTTGGTCTGCACCCTAGTGAGATTGCTGTGTTCACATCTACAAAAATGAGCTACACTTATTACCTTCTGAAATCTTCAGAAGAGACTTACTAACTTTGCAGTGTTGCTTTCAATTCTTCTTGTGTGTATAGTATTAGTAATTCTCCTCTAGTGTTCCTCTGAGGGGTTCCTATATGTTGAAGCACAGCTTCAAGTCCAAGCTGCATCTTGCCTTAAAAAGCATTCCTTAGTACTCTTCACATTCTCTCAGTCACCTATAAGCAGGCGGTATAATGAATGAGTTTCTAAAGTTTCACCTTGCAGAGGGAGTATTTTCTCCTCATGACTGCAGACCACATCAGAATTTATTGTTGAAGCTCATGCAACCAAAAGCAATCAGCAGAACATAACTATGGACTGCGGTTATAGTAGATAAGATATTTGCATCTTCTTTTCATTTCAAGGGTTAGAGATTTTTTGTGGTGATATTAAGATATTGTTCCCCGAGACCGCAACCCCACTCTCATTTTTCTTCACAACATGTAGTTCTGCATTAACATAATTAGAGGGGAAGTGCATTCAAACAGAAAAAAAAGAGGGGAGTTTAAACTTCAGACCTCAAAGCATTCTTGTGGTTCAGCTCAGAAAAAAAACTAAGAGCT
The DNA here is from genome assembly GCF_021462225.1 of Girardinichthys multiradiatus. Lineage (NCBI taxonomy): Eukaryota > Metazoa > Chordata > Actinopteri > Cyprinodontiformes > Goodeidae > Girardinichthys > Girardinichthys multiradiatus. Next base: position 16,325,223 of record NC_061818.1, read on the forward strand.
GGTGAAAACGTCTCGTCTGGCTTCTGTTTGTCCTGCAGCACTCGCATTTAAAGATGCATAAGAAACAGCACTACGAGTCTTTATTTTTCCATGTGAGTGTATGTTGCAAGCAAAAATGTCTTTGCAAGTTTTATGGACATGTTGGGTGTTCTTGAGAAACGTTTTGTCCTGTTTTGATGGAGCTAGACATGAGCTTCAGTCTGGACTTTGACTGGGCCATTCTGACACATCTGCATGCTTTGATCTAAACAGCTACATAGTAGCTCTAGCTGCACGTTTAGGGTCAATGTCATCCCATCAACTCAGACCAGTATCCCAACAACTGGAGCTCATGGCTGTAATGTGACTAAATGTGGAAAGAAAATCAAGGTGTATAAATATATTTTTAAGGCACTGCACAGGAGAACAAATAGTCAAACTAATTATAACTGTGGTAGACCATCTGACCACCCTAGCACAACTTTTGGTTACTCTATAAATGCTTCACTTCACAGGTGTCAAAATTTCATCTTAACTTCAATTCATCAGGCAAAACTCAATATGCAATGATTTTGCACGGATATACCAACTGAATGTGGTCATAGATTGCTTTTTTGTAAACATTCATACTCCGTTTTGTTATTTATTCTGTGGCAGGGGTCTTCTTTGTACAACTATTTAAATCTGTGAAAGTATGGCAATAGTTTAACAGAAAATCCAGATGAAGGGTTAAAACAACTTAGTTTAACAAGTGAACCTGTGATTGTCGGACTGAATAGCATCATTTTTTCTTCCAATTTTAATTAGTATGGTGGAGTATTTTGCAAAAAGGGGAATGATAGAAATGTTGATGAAAAGCAACATCTCAAGTGTTTTTGTACTTACACGGCAAAATATGATTAACTGTCTCTGGGGGTGAGCGGATGTCGCTGGTTGTGACAGGAGCTAAATGTCAAACCACACTAATACATACACTCACTCACACATACACTGCCAGGACCACCTGACAGGACATGTAAACAGACGCTACACACACACAGCTCTCCCACACTCGCTTTCAACACATGCCCATCCCTCAGCCCTCATTCCACAACGACACAGGAAGTCACAGGGTGACCCATTTCCAGTGTAGCCTTTATTTTGCTTGGTCTTTGTACAGATGTCACTGAGAACAGCGGAAACATGCTACGTGTGCAGAAAGGAGGAGTGTCAACATATATATAACTGACCTCAGTGACTTACTAAAAATGACCAGTTGGTTACAGAATCTGCTCCACCTGCCGACCTAAATGTAATGATATGAGAAAGGAACATGCACGGGGCAAACCACTTGATTTTCTCTTAACAGCAGATCATATTGAACGACACCCACTTTGATGCTGAAATGCTTCCTGAAGCAGATGTGTAGATAGCGCAAGTGATAAGACATCCCCACTCTGTCATGACTCAACCCTAGATCAACACTGTAGTCATACCAATATTTGCACAATCGATGCACTTTTAAAAGTGACAGATTTCCTAACAGAAAGAACAAATCAGTTTCTTGCCAAGCATGACATTGTTGAGCTGTTTCAGGATAATACAGTAGACCCCAAAGTGAGCACAACTGTACTGTATTGCACCGACTACGCCAAAACAAATTCCTTGTATGTCCAAAAACGTACTTGGCAATAAAGCTTTTCTGATTCTGATTCTGATTCTGAACCCTGTTAAAATGCCAGGATTTGTTAAATTAAAAAAAAGTGAAACCATGATTTGCAAACTTTCCCATCTTTAATTTAACACTAATCCTGCAGCTGGTTAATGATAATTCAAAACACAGGAAAACTGCGACATAGCAAAAAGTGGATCTTTCTCCAATATTGTTTAAAAAAAAGACCGGAGAGAGGCTGGTCTGGGAGCTTGCCATGAGACCAAAGCAACACTGGGGGAGCTGCAGGAGTATTGCTTGTGTTCTACAACTAATCTACCTGGACTAAGGAGTAGTTTTAGGACATAAGCATTTTTCTCAAAAGAAAACAAGCAGACAAGACTAAAATCTCCAAGAACATTTTGGGGTAATATGCTTTGTTCTAATTAAACTAAACCTGAACCTTTGGGCCACAGTTCCAAAAGGTAGGTTTGCTACAAAAACAACAATGAACATTACCAAAAAACACAAAACACAATATCCACAATAAAACATGGTGGTGGCAGCATCATGCTGACCCCTCAGCATGATGCACTTTTCTTCAGACAGAAATTGAAGTTTTCTCTGAATCCAAGTGCCCAAGTGAAATTACGAATAGTTTCAATACCTACCAGCTCTGGCCCCCAAACCTTCAGCAGCTAATAAGCTGAAGATGAGGACAGTTTTTCAGGATCACAGTGAGCCCAAGCTTACATCCAAGCAAACAACAGAATAGAAGCATCTTTCATTTCTATTCCAAAATCTGACATAAATCTCAGATTTATTAAAACTGAAGAGCCCCTTTAAAACATAGTTTGAAAATAAATAAATAAAGCATAGTTTGAGATTTATGAAACGTTGACTTTTTGATTACCTGTGGACTCTCAACCTGTCCAGAGTGTGCCCCACTTCTTGCCAGATGACCGGGCAACCAGGTAGAGACAATAGAGAGATGGAGGGTTTTTTTTGTGAATACTGGGCATCTTTAAAATCTTTTTGACATCAAGACCAACTTTGATTGGTCAAACCTGGACTGATTTGTTTTACACATGGATCTCAAAGTCCACAAACATAGTTAGGAATGTGTAAAATGTTCACTATATTTATGAAAAATAGCAGGTTTCTGGGGTGTTGGCCCAGAAGAAGTGGTTCACAGAGGGCACCATTTATGCAAGAACTGAGTAATTGAAGACTGCAATAGTTGTATATGTCTTTATTGAGGAAAATCATTGATAAATAATGCCAAATCATAGCAGATTATTTAGCATTTAATTGCAGGTGAAGCTAACTCTTATAACAATATAGTACAGTAAAAATTTGCATTGAAGTTAAAGAAGCACATATTCATCAGCATTTCCCCTTCTCACATCTATGCAGCTTCTAGCAGCTCATTTATTAGGTTTCACCATCTTTTCAACTTTTCATATTATTCGAGAAAACAACAGTTTAGATCACCTCATCTGTATGGTATATTTGAAAAAGCAGCCACAGAAAAAGTTGATGTAATACTGAGGCATGTCTCCATCGGGATTTTCTGTCCCCTCTACTGATCTGAGTCTTTAAAATATGTTTGGCAAAACAGTCCCAGTGTGATACTTCATAAAAATCAAAGCCATGTCTAGGAGTTACAATAATGCATTATGTTTCATCTGTATTACATGGTGTACATTAATAATGTGTCCCACTTCTCTCACTTGCAAATGACACCACAGTGTCTAATATTTGCATTTCTAAACAGCTACAGATATTTTGTTCCAACCAAAGTTTCTGCAGGACATTGTTAATATGCTGCTCCAACATGGGTTAGCTTGGTTAAGAAAGCTAACAACATATCATCTAAAATATGCATAGCCTAATCATTTATAAGCTACCTGATTCAAAATGTACAGCTACAGCCTTCAATAAACTTACGTCTTGTTCCTGAAGACCACGTTTTTAATGCAAAAAAGTTAACTGTAGTGCTAGGCTAACATTAGCATGTTGGGTCTCTGTTTTGATATGACAGTGTGGCTTGTAACATATTCCCAAAACATGGCCGCAGGAGCTGAGTTTCATCAGGAATTCTGACACCACGGGATCAGATTGGGACCTCCCAAGTAAAAAGTTTTATGTCACTTGTGTGTTTTTTTGTTTTTTGCTGTGATTAAGAGACCTGACTTGAACCACACAAACTTTACTTCAGCCTTTTTTCTGGTCCAACCAGCTGTCAGCCAGATGGCTTTAAAATGTCTTTGAGAAACACTCTGACTTGTAATTGCAGCCAAGTTCGCTGTTCCCTGGTCTTGGTCAGTTGCTTAGAAAAGTTCTGGTTAAAGCTAGTTCTCAACTCATTATTTCTTCTCTGCTACCAAGACTTTATAAAGATATTAAAGTATAAAGCCTGCTCCCTTACTTTTATCTTTGAATTTTCTTGCAAGGTTGGCTTTTGCCTGTTTTTTCCTTAGAAACACTTCTTAAATTCCTCCAACTTATCAGTTTTAGCTCCTAGTTTTTAGATGGATTTATTGCTGAATGTTATCTGTAGCTCTTTGAGTGTCAGATAACCGGTTTTGAAGGGTTCCACCAGCATAGAAGAGGACCTGCACATGGCACCAGCAACAAGCTGAGCAGCCGAGCTACTGCTGGTATCTGTCTCAGCCGCATCCATTTGGCTTTCAGAGGGCTGTGTCAAAGCAGAAGGATGAGCTGATGGAGAGGAAGGAAGGTGAGAAGAAAGGTGAAGAGGAAGGAAGAGAAGTGGGGAACTCTGATCATTCAGAACTTCCTCCCCTTCTCTGCAAATGACTCTGTGTGTCTCTTTCATTTCATCTTCCTTCATGATGCCAAAACCAGAGTCAGGGCTCTCTGGCTCCCTCTTCAGACTTTCATATTCAGGAAATGAATTAAGAGGATCATAGAGGCAGAATTGGGGGCCGTTGATTTGGGGAAGGTTTTGGAAATTGTCATGATAGGTGAAGTAAGCCGGATTGGGGTTGGTCCTAGCTGAGCCGCTGCAGGAGCTGGATATGAAATAGCCCACATTAGAGAAGCTAGACAGAGAGGAAGAGTTGTAGATGACGCCGCTGTTGTCTGAGCAAGAAATGGAGTTTCTGTGGAAGTGAAGAAAGGTGCTTGTGGAGCTGGAAGTTGGCGAAGGAGAGGGCATCATCTCATTCCAGTCCTCACACACCGCAACTTGCGCAATTTGGTCGCATGAAGGGACCATGAATGATTGGGTCCCTGAAAGGGGATTGAGCCATTCCTGCAGAAAAAAAAAAAACACAGACAGGTTCGGTTTTGGAAATCAGTGAGCTTTACATGAACTGAGGTAAATGGTTAATGGTTTGCACTTGTATAGTGCTTTATCAAGTCACAACACTACAGTAAGTCATCCACCCATTCATACACACATTCACGCACTCAGTAATAGGCTGCATTGTAGAAGTGAGGCTGCCATACAATCGGCGCCAATGAGCCATCTGACCACCATCAGCAGGCAAGGTGTGTGAAGTGTCTTGCCCAAGGACAAACCGGCTGAGACAGACATAGCGGAGGTTTGAACCAGCAACCCAGGATGAACCCCTACCACCACAGCCACCAATGGTGATGGTGGCGTATCAGGTTCAGGGATGAAAATGGCACGTGAATGACTATAAAAAGACAGCCAGCCAGTCAGTCATTTTCTACCGCTTATTCCATAGTGGGTCACGGGGGAGCTGGTGCCTATCTCCAGCAGTCTATGGGCGAGAGGCGGGGTACACCATGGACAGGTTACCAGTCCATCGCAGGGCAACACACAAACAACCATGCACACACTCATTCATACACCTAAGGTCAATTTAGAGAGACCAATTAACCTTATAAAAAGACAGTTCCCTGAAAAATTACTTTTTAACTTTTTGGTCGTTACAACAACATACCTGCATTTTAGTCAGATTTCATGTGAGCGATAAAAAGTAGTGTATAATTGGTAATTAAAAGGAAATGTATACCTGCTTTTCTAATTAACAAATAAAAATCTGAAAAATGTTGCATTCATTCCCTTTCCGCCCCTTTTACTTCCTTTATAGAAGAGTGGTAAAAAGAAAGGCATTATCTGTTTCAAAGTTTGTCATAAGCCATGTAGAGGACACAGCAAATATTTATTTCCCTGTTATTGACTTACAATCGGCCTGACAACATTTTCTATGCAAAACAGTGTATATATGGGAAATAACCAACACTGCACATCATGCGGAACACACCACTCATGTGTTAAAACACGGTGGTGGTGGCATCATGTTGTGGGGATGCTTTTCTTCTGCAAAGGCAGTAAAGCTGGACAGCATTGATCAGAAGTTAGATAAAGTTAAATACTAGGTGATCCTGGAAGAAAACCTGCTAGGAGTTGAAAAGACTTATTTACCCTTTCTAACTAATTTACATAACTTTGAGTTTGTCAAATAAAATCGGAATAAAAACATTAAGGTTTGTGTTTGTAGCTTTGAATTTTTTTTTAAAAGCCCAAGAGGTATGAAGACGTTCGTAAGCTACACTGAATGGAGACAGTACCATCATAAATTTACAAAAATATAAAAACCTTTGTTACCCAATCTAGTTGTGAAAAGGTAACAGAATGTGAGATTGATGCAACTCTTGCAAGCAAGAGGCCTAACATTACTTCAAGTGATGCATGCTATTCAAAGTGTGTTGAAAGCATGATATTTACTTTCAGATTTCCTTGGTGGACCGAATGGAGAGTTTGGAAGTACTTTGAAGGGTTTGGTAACGGCTTCCCTTTAAGCAGCCTGAAAGAAAACAAACACAGCATTAGCTTGGAGGTGGCATTTGCGAACACAAACTATTGGGATGATTAATTATTTACCCTCGGGCCTTGCAGCTCTTGTAGTAGGCCAGCAAAACAATAACGAGGAGACACAAGCTGAGAAGAAGTAAGATCCACTTCACCGAGTTCTGATCTGGTGACCAGTCTGAAGGACAAGAATAAGCTGGTCAGATGCAGGTATTTTACCAAACCCAAGTTAGAAACTACAGAAAGAAACTTTAAGGTGTGGATGTAGAAAATATGTGGAGGTGAATATCTTTGTAGTGACAAGAGAGGCATTTTGGGGGTTTTGGGGGCAATGAAACAACCTTTCTTATCTGCCAAATCCACCCAGGATGTTGTCGGGCTCCAATCGCTCCAGTGGCTCTTGTCCCTATTAGACGGCTTGACTCGGACTCTGACCTCCAGGTTGCCCTTTAGTTTCCCCACAGGAGATCTCAGCTCTTGCTCTTTTGTGTTAAACTCTTTGGAATCCTAATGAAAGAAATGAGTTTGACAAAGTATCAAAGTCAGAGAGCAGATCTAAAACAAGAATAGCTGAATGAAACTTAATACTACCACTATTCTATCACATGAAACATATACTCAATAATTAAAGCTGGAAGTGGCGTTGGCATTACCCTACAGTGAACTCAGCTGTTGGTAGACCACAAACAATACCATTCTTAAGTAAATCCTGAAATCTCAACTCTAAATGTATATATTTAAATACAGATATTGAGAGCAGGTGTGGAAAATGTGATTCTGTCTTGTTGCTACTTAAATACCTCTTCCATTTGTCCTAAACAACTAAAGACCCATTGGTCTAATACCCAGTTTCAGTAAAGAGTGGAGAGTTTGGTATTGAATTTAATAAGTGAGAATCTTTTAGAACCCACTGGAGTTTTCCTGTATGAGAATGGTATTTCAAAGTAAATTAGAGATCTATGTCAGCAACCACAGATCCACTTGGATCTTGGAACAACACATCTGTATGGTTTATGTTCTTTGATTTCTTAAGTGCTTTTAACAATCAAATTTCTAAATCTTTGTAAAACACAGTTGGATGCCTCACAGAAAGAGCACAGTACGTGAGATTAAAGGAATCTGTCTCTGAGGGCTTGGGAGCACCTCAGGGATGTGTGTTCTGAACCTTTCTCACTACCCTGTGTACCTCACACTTGGAAATACCCAAAGGAGTATGAAAAGACAAACACTGTTTTCTATTCTTAGAGAGGAGGCATAAAGCTCTACTAAGTCTCAGGCCATTGCTTTTAGCTGGAAAAAGGTGGATTGTTTCCTCTGGGTTGGAGTAAGTATTTGCCTCAAGCAAAGAGGGGTCCAGGTATTCTGGTATCTTGTTCACAAGTTATGGGAGGATGGAGTGACATACATCTGTCATAATAAGGGGGGGGTTTGCTTTACTCTGTGGTAGTAAAGAAACGACTGAGCCAGGGCGCAGCAATGGTGGTGTAAGGGTTAAGCACACGGCCATATGCAGAAGCTATAGTCCTCTGGGTTCGAGTCCTGAATCCAGCAACCTTTGCTGAATGTCTCTCCCTCTCTCTGCCCTCTTTTCTGTCTGCCTACTTTTGGAAAATAAAGGCCTCTAGTGCTGAAAAAAATATCTTACCAAAAAAAAAAAGAAACAGCTGAGCCAAAAAGTAAATTTCTCAAATTAAGAATCTGTCTACATTCTGTCTCTCAGCTATGGTGATTAGATATGGATCATGACCAAAAGAGCAAGACTCCAGATACAAATGGGTAAATTGAGCTTCCTCTGTACGGTGGCCAGGCTTTTTCTTAGAGATAGGGTTGGGATCTCTGTCATCTGGGGAGAGCCTGGAGTAGAGCTGCTGCTTCTCTGGATCAAAAGAAGTCAGATGAGTTGGTACGGGTGAAGGTTTTGCTAATGGACCTCTCTTCTTTGCTACCTGATGGATGGATGGATGGATGGATGGATGGATGGAAACGTTAGGGATCAAAACATGTCATCTTATTGACTTACAATCGGCCTGACAATCTTAAAATATGCAAAATCGCAATTGCAAAGGACTGCTTGGATGCAATATTCCTATTCTAAGGGGCAGGAGTTCACACTCAGTAGGCCTAAACCAATAATATCTTCGGCCAGCGGCATGTCATCATAACAACACTCAACAATAGCATCGAAGTTGCATATTTCCCTAATATCTTGCAAGAGGACATTAACAAATAGGACTGGAATAGCAACACGGTGACCAAAGTAAGGTCGGAATAGATACTACTACCCAAGGAAGCTATAAACCTTCATTATTTACAGTAATTTGTTGCGAGCTTTAAATCATTCCGGGGCTCTTTAGGTTTTAAAGACACATGTTCTGCCTGTATGTACGTAGGTGTTCTCCAGGAACTTCTGTGACCTCCCACAGTCCAAAAGCATACATCTTAAGTTAATTAGGCACTCCACGTTGACCTTCTGTGTTAGCGTCATGTGCATGGGTCTTTGTTTTGGCCCTGTGATGGACAAGTTGTACTCTGCCTCTGCTCCTTAACCAGATAGCTTTCTTCTTTCTACTGACGTTTCCCAGATAATCTTTCGTCCAATCAAAGAGAATTTTCACCTGTGGAGGTAGCATCCCAGGATTTACAAAACAACATCAGGATACGACCTTGTAGGCTTGTTACAACAATGATTTACAACAAATGATGTCTCATGGCACTTCACAACGCAAACAGATTCAATTCATGTAAAGAAATATGTGGACAATTCTCTTTGTTTTCTTCTCCTCTTCAGACTTCCCTTAGACCAAAGACAGGTATTTAGAATCCCAAATGATGTGGTAAAACCTTTGAATTCAATCCTTTAAATGTTCACTCTTAGTTACTGTCAGAAGTTGCCTTTAAGAAATTAGATTTAATGTTTTTTATGTTTCTGTTTCTTAGTTTATTTATTGATTCTAATTATGATTAGAACCCATATAACAATTTGTAATTAAAGTGTCAATATTGTGATTATATACACACGGGGACAAAATTGTTGGTACCCCTCGGTTGATGAAAGAAAAACCCATAATGGTCACAGAAAACATGCTTCAACAGAATTATTTTAAAAAATAAGCTCATGAAACAGGCCTGGACAAAAATGATGGTACCCATAGCTTAATATTTTGTTGCACAACTTTTTTAGGCAATCACTGCAATCAAATGATTCCTATAACTGTCAATGAGACTTCTGCACCTCTCAGCAGGTATTTTGGCCCACTCCTCATGAGCAAACTGCTCCAGTTGTCTCAGGTTTGAAGGATGCCTTTTCCAGACGGCATGTTTCAGCTCCTTCCAAAGATGCTCAATAGAATTTAGGTCAGGGGTCATAGAAGGCCACTTCAGAATAGTCCAATGTTTTCCACTTAGCCATTCTTGGGTGTTTTTAGATGTGTGTTTTGGGTCATTATCCCATTGCAAGACCCTTGACCTGTGACTGAGACCAATCTTTCTGACACTGGGCAGCACATTTCTCTCTAGAATACCTTGATAGTCTTGAGATTTCATTATACCTGCACAGATTCAAGACACCCTGTACCAGATGCAGCAAAGCAGCCCCAGAACATAACAGAGCCTCCTCCATGTTTCACAGTAGGGACAATGTTCTTTTCTTCATATGCTTCATTTTTCCGTCTGCGAACATAGAGCTGATGTGGCTTGCCAAAACGTTAAATTTTTGTCTCATCTGTCCATAAGACATTCTCCCAGAAGCTTCGTGGGTTGTCAACATGTAGTTTGGCAAATTCCAGTCTGGCTTTTTTATGATTTGTTTTTAACAATGGTCTTCTTGGTCGTCTCCCATTAAGTCAACATTGCCTCAAACAATGTCAGATGGTGCGATCTGACACTGATGTTCCTTGAACTTGAAGTTCACCTTTAATCTCTTTAGAAGTTTTTCTGGGCTCTTTTGTTACCATCCGTAATAACCGGCTCTTTGTTTTGTCATCAATTTTCCTCCTGCCGCCACGTCCAGGGAGGTTGGCTACAGTCTCATGGATCTTAAATTTCTGGATAATATGTACAACTGTAGTCACAGGAACATGAAGCTTCTTGGAGATGGTCTTATAACCTTTACCTTTAATATGCTTGTCTATAATTTTCTTTCTAATCTCCTGAGACAACTCTTTACTTCGCTTCCTCTGGTCCATGTTGAGTGTGGTACAAACCATGTCACCAAACAGCACAGTGACTACCTGTAGCCCTATATATAGGCCCACTGACGGATTACAAGGATGTAGACACCTGTGATGCTAATTAATGGACACATCTTGATTTAAAATGTCCCTTTGGTCTCATTATTTTCATTATTTTCATCAATAGGTTTTTCCGCTGTTTTTTCTTAATTTTTATTTAAATAAATGAATGTTAAGATGTAAACATGTGTAAACATCTACAAAAATGCTCACCTTCCATTGTTGTTCTCTCTGTTTGACCCGAAGCTCGAAGTTGAAGGAAGCCTCAAAATACATTGAGACAGGACTCCCCAGAGTCCACGATATCAGGGTGAAATTGGCAGTGATGTTGACCTGTGGAGCTCCTGGAGGATGCATTTTAACTGTATGCACATGCACACACACACGCACGCAGACACACACACACACACGCACACACACACAGAAAGGTTTAACGAACCATCATACAAATAACTATACACTAAATATTTGAGGCAAGGAGGGCTAAGAGAGGGGAAGCAACTCACTGTGATCCACTGGCTTGTAGTTTTTAATGTCCTTCACCAGTGTGCCATTACATGTTAAATTGATGAATGGCATCACTTCAGAACCAGAAAAAGCCTGCACAGAAACCATCAAAAGAAGGTTCTAGTCACAAAAAAATTGGAGCTGGTTCAGGCCCGCCGAAAGGTGGGGGAACAAACGTGTCTGTTGCCCTGGGTCCAGAATAAGGGAGGGGCCCACGATGTGTGTGTGTGTATGTGTGTGTGTGTGTGTTGGGGTGAGGGGTGTGTGAAAGCCAGAGTAGAGCAGAGGAAGGCAACGAGGGAGCGCCTGCCAACTCTGTCATCACGCAACCCCCCCCAGACCCCAGTGAGGTGCGATAGACTTCGGAGTTGTCCTGGTCCCCATCAAAGCTGTCACTGGGCTTGGGTTGATTGGATATAAGCAGAAGGAAACAACATTTTGTAATGTTGCAACAACAAACTTTTGTTTGGGATTGTGTTTGATAGACTGAAACAAAGTAGTGCATAAATGTAAAATGGAAATTGGTCTACTTTGTGTTGGTCATAAAATCCAGCAATTAAATTGTAATTAAAGCACTTACTGTCTTTTCAAAGACAAAACTGCAGCCCAGAGAAGAATTTCTGTGTTGTTTCAGTTTGCAGCTTTGGCTGAAAATGAGGACAATATTAAAATTGCAGCTTTACGTTTATTCAGAATTTAAAGAAAATGTTATCACATAAAAAATTGTTCTCTTTTCTATAAAAATGTCTTAATAATAATGTTTCTGCAAATGCAATATGTCATATCTTACTTACGCTATTAATTCAATTGATCTAGATTTCCAATATTTCTTCACTCCCGTAATCCAACAGTTCTCAGCAGAACCAACCCATGATCTGGTCCAACTACAGCTGACATTGTTAACAAAGTCATTTGTGCAGAGGAGTCCTTAAAACAACAGACAAGGAGATTAGAATGGCTTCCGTACATATACATAACCGGACTCCAAGCCAAATACAGAGGTGGACAGTAACTACCAGGCTGGGGAATTAGTTTTAAGAACCAAAAGATAAAATTGATTGTTAGCAGTTCTAGGAGGATATTTATTAGGATAGTTATTATCAAACGCGTTCATACCAGGAGAGCCTGTGTGAGCGTCAGCTGGATCCACTGGAAGCAGAACCAGAAGCATGCACAGGGACCACAGCATCTCCACGGCCGGCGACATGACTGTAGAAAGGCAGAAATCAGGTGAATACAAACTGAACTAAACAAGAAATGTTCACCGTTTCCCTCCGTAGCTTGTTTCTGAAACCTGAAAGTTGAAATTGTGCTTCCCTCCACCAAAATGGCCACAAAGCTGAGCTCTTTTGAGTGAATATTGGATCAGTTGAGAGCAAAAACAGTCATACTGAGAGGGCAACAGTGAACAAGAACTGCTGTATTGTTGAATGAAAACTTTGAATACACAGTCCCAGTAAGAAGTTCGGCATTAGTGTCATATCAGTGTGGGGGCTTTTCATGATGCATATGATCTAGTCTTTTTAAACGGTGGAGCCATTACACAACAAACAACATCAATTAATTTTAAATACAAGAACTTTAATTTATTGGGAATTTTCTGTAATGCACACATGGTTAAAATTATATACCAAAAACTTTAATAAATGTCCCCATTTACCAGTACCACCTCCAGTGCAACGGACCCTCAGCATGATTCTACCAACACCTTGCTTGATAGTTAGTACTATGTTTCCAATTTTGAAATCCTCATCTCATCCGACCATAAAATGTTTTTCAGACAGCATTTGGCTCGTCCATCTTGGCAAGCTGCAAATTTCAGCTGATTTCAGCCTAATCCACTGTGGACATTAATACTGAAGTTCCAGCACTCCAGTTCATGACAGAGTTTTTTTGGTTCTTGAGTTGTACTTAAACCTCCTGATTGATTTCCTTTGACAGGAGATGACAGTTTCTATCAGAGTGAAACTTTGACACAATTAGACAAAGATTAGAAAAACGGTCAAGTCTGAAAAAAATAATTTGTCAATTTATGCTCGCAAAGCCACACCCATGGTGGAAGAACAACACATTAAAACTACCTTTACCATTTCTGACTAGAAGAACGGTCAAATATTACACCAAAAGGCCTTTAAGTGTTACTAAAACATGAAGGGTCAGAACCATATATATATATATATATATATATATATATATTGCATCTGCCTTTGTGCATTAGAGAAACTCTGCATTTAATTTAAAGTTGTACAACCAGTTCTTACCTTTAAATATCATTGAATCTGTAATCGTTAGGCCCTGGACAAAGAGCGGTTCAAATCTAGCAAAAAAATATTTATTCATGTTTAATTAATGCCGACAGTGAGTGTATGTAAACCTTTGACCAGAACTGTTAACACCTTGTATTAGAGAAAGAGCTTCAACTTGACTCTAATATTAACAATAGAAATGACAATTTATGTTTTATTACTACTATAAATGAACTAACATGATGCTTCATAAAAAAAAGACTACATTTAGTGCTGAGTTTGTCTTTAAAGATGAGACAAACTATGCATGAAACATCTACATGTAGGCCAACACTTTAATTCAAGCATACTGAGTAGAGTTATCTCACCAGTTTGACACACAACCACATCATGAAAAGGCTAAAAAGGTTATTAAGTATTTTATGTGTATTTATTTAGAATTTTGTTCATAAAATGTGCTCCTTTTTTATTTATGCATTTTTGTTATTTTTCTGAGCAGAGTAGAGAAAATTACCTTATGTATCCTGACAGCAGGTGGTCAGTAAGAGGACTGACATCCTCACGTCCTCCTGCTCTGGCCTGATGATTAGATTTCCTTTATTTCTCTCTCTGTCCTCTTTCTCTCTACTAAAACACAATTGACTTTCGCCTCAGCTCTGCCCCTCCCTCTCACCTCATTCTCGCCCCTTTTCTGTCATCTTCTAAGTGCCCAGTGACATTTTCCACTTGAAACCACAGCTCGCAGGTCTTACAGGAAGCTTCAACAGCGGTGAGTGATAGTGAAAGGGGACGGGCCGGGTAGGTGGAGGTGCTGCTGAGCATCGCTGGTGGGGCTATCTTGCTTGCAGAGTGCCTCCTACTCCTCAGCAGAAGCCAGTCACCTTACCTGGGCCCCATCACATGCTTTAAGATCAGAATAATTGTACTGAAAGCAAGAAAGGCAAAGCAACACCACATCCTGTTTCAATTGCAACGTTAAACAAGGGGTTATATGCAGAGAAACTTGATGTTCTATGAAGTGGTTTGTATGAGCAAAACCTGGCTTAAAAAAGCAGATTCAAAGGAGTGGAGAGACTAAACCTACCAGATTTAGAATCATGGGGTGTATATAAAAATAAGATCCCTCTCTCTCTCTCTGAAACACACAAACCTGTAAAGACTTAAAACCGCTGCTATTATAGCCACAACCACTGCAGATGCACAGAAACAACTCTGGTTGTCTCTGATAGAAAAAATAGACCGACAGTTAAGGAAGTAGTCTTTTTGTCAACGAGAGGTCACCAAACATTTTAATGCAGCAACAGGCCTTAAGATGTTTCCACTGGATGGAGTATGAACATATGTCATGCCTGACTATGAGAGAGAAATAAATAAAAAAGTGAAAATTTACAGTTTGGGTTTTGCAAAATCAAGGCGCCTTGCAAAAGTACAGAGTATTAATTAGAGAAGCAGCCAAGAGGCCAACAATATCTTTGGAGGTGACATCAAGATCAGGAGAGGTGTTCCCCATGAGTCCCCAGCAGTGAAACATGGTGGTGGCAGTGTCATGCTGTGGGGATTCTTTTCCTCAACAGGGACAGGAATTATGGTCAGAGTTGATGGGAAGATGGATGGGGCCAAATACAGAGCAACTGTGAAACATATACTTCTTGTGCTCCACTTCACAATTCTGCACTACTTTGTTTTGGTCGTTCGTATCTAATTCCAACACAACAGTTTGGGTTTTATAATGTGATAATGTACAGTATGATGTTAGGTGCATGAAAAGTTTTAAAAGGCACCTAAAAATGTTATGGACTTACTTTCTCTGCTTTTTTCATGTCAGGATCTATCTGGGTATATGTGAAAAAAAAACTTCATAAGGGGAAAAATACAAGCTTAACATCTCTGGCTTATCATGGATGAGCTTATCATCTCAAAATGTCATGAGAATGTAGAGGCTCTAACACAGAAATGGTTAGATAAGATTGTAGTGTTTCTCTGACAGAATGTTCAAAGAAAGGCCATTGTGAAACACATCTTCCAATGCCTTATTGTATAGACAGGTACACCACAAGGCATGCATGTAAACAACGTAGAACCTGTTGCAACACTCGCATGTTGCATGTCTGATCTCTGCTGTGAGCAGCTTACTAGTTTGTCTCAGTAGGAGTACAGGGCCAGAGGCTGGTGTGATGCACGAGCCACCAGTTCCTGCAGCTACTTAACTGTCGCGAAGGTTGCTAATTTAAGGTTTGTGAGTGTGTGTGTGTGGGGGGGGGGGGGGTGGCCCAAAACAGAGGAGCTGCAGAAAGGCAGAAAGAAGAAGAATAGCATACAGCACTTCCCGAAAGGTCAGAGTCCGCTGTGCCTAAAGCGGAAAGCCGCTAAGACGACCACAGTGATAAATGTCTGTGTGGGTGGGTGCACAGTGGGCAGAGGTGAGAACAATAACAAGGGAGAGGATGCTCATACTGCATGTCCTGTAGGTCTATGCAAAAACAAGATTCTACTTTCGAATAAACACAATGAATATTTCCAATACACAGTGTAATGAGAAAAGGGTGCTAAACATGTTGCCTCTCTCATACATCATTCAATGACTCATCAAATAGACAGGTAAACTGTAAAATATGTTCAATTCCTGTAAGTGGGACCTTGGGTGACTAAGCTCAATACCCCGTGATGCAGAAGACTGCACATTAAAGGGTCCGTTCTAACATTTGACGCCTGCTAGGTCATGACTTAAAAGAAAACAAAAGCAACCGAATTAGCCTGCAAGCTAGCAGTTGTGCTACAGACACAAGCTTTAAGTGATAGCATATGGAAAAATGTAACTACAAAAAAGCTTTTTTCAGATGATTTCACTTCTTCAGGGAAAAACAGCTATCCAGGGGTGCATGGTGGAGCAGTTGTTAGCACTGTTGCCTTGCAACAAGAAGGCCATGGAGTTTAAATGTTCTTCCCGTGTATGCAGGGGTTCTCTCAGGGTACTCCAGCTTCCTCCCACAAGTCCAAAATCAGGACTGTTAGGTTAATCTAACTTGCCCTTTGGAGTGAGCATTTGTGTGATTGGTTGTATGTTTGTCTTTGTGTGGTCCTGTGATGGATAAGCACCTGCCTCCCCAACCCGATGATGCCTATTCGGAATAAGTGGGTCTAGACAATGGATGGATGGAATAAAAAGCTGTCTAAACCAAATTTGCTCCCCTTGGCAGCAAGAACCAGCATCAAATGTTGGGATTACTCTCAGAGAGTCTTTCACATCACTATGGAGAAATTTTGGCCCTCTTTTCCTTGCTGATTAAATACAGTCACATTTTGGTTTTTCAAAAACACGAACTTTTTTAGGCCATGCCAGAGCATCACAATCAGATTTAGGTGTGGAATACAAAACTTTAATTTTGTTTGGATTTTTAAGTCATCTAGAAGCTGACTGGCTGCTGTCCTTACAACCACGTCCTGCTGGATAACCTAAGTGAGTTTGGGATTCAGCTTGGTGGATGGACATTTTCCTTCAGGATTTTCTGCTACAGAGCAGAATTCATGCTTCCATCATTTACTGCAGTCCAACCAGGTCCTGATACAGCAAAACAACCCCACTGCCACCACAATGTCTGACTGTGGGATGTTTTTCTTAAATGGTGCTTTAGTTTTATGTCAAATGTAATGGAATTTGAAGGGGTGGAAAAAAAATATGGGACAAGTGATTTTGTTAAAACAGTTATTTTTATTTTTTCCCCAACTCAAGAAATTTAGACAAATAAAAATTTGGATAAAAAAAATAAATTGGTGGGATATCCTGCTACTGCAAAGATACATTTAATTTAAGGCTTTAAACATATTTACCAGGAGTGACCAGAATTTTGGATGATGTGTGAAACACAATTTATAACTTTAGTATATGAGCTGATAAGTAAGCGCTCCTGAACTGTTATTGAATAAAGAGGAGCACATCAGCTGTAGCTGATTTTGGCAGTTTGTGCAAGATGGGGAACATAACTTCAAACAGTTCCCTCAACCCTTTTTATCTGTCTGCTAAAGAATAGATCAGTTTCTGTGGTTTTAGTCTAAACCACCTACATTCTGCTGCTTCTACACAATGTACTGAGCAATAAATGTGACTCTCAGTAGACTGAGTTAGAGCTGGGACATCTGATTGGTCAATTTGACCTATTTCAGTATAAAAAGTCTGATCTAGATAATGGTACTGTGCTTGCTGGTCGGCATTATTATATCCAGATTGACTCTCCATCACAGAATGAACTCTTTCATGCAAGCTATATTTATATATTCTTAGGGAGTTCTTCTCAAAGCCATGTAGGAAAATTAAGGTGGTTTTCAGGTCATTTCCCTTTCATATCAAAATCTATAAACAAGTTTTTCAGAATCAGAATCAGAATCAGAATCAGCTTTATTGCCAAGTTCCTACATACAAACAAGGAATTTGACTCCGGTACACTTTGCTCTTTTGTTCTGTTTTTGCATTACAGAATATACAAATTTACAATTTACAATATACACATATATAATAGAAAAGGTGCATTTGCAACATCTGTATGCTGTTGTTTTGTACTCTATTAAATGTTCATCAGAGAAACAGCCTGGGGGAAGAAACTGTCTCTGTGGCGGTTGGTTTTAGTGAACAGTGCTCTGTAGCGGCGGCCTGAAGGTAAAACTCTAAACAGTTTATGTGCAGGGTGTGTGGGGTCTGCAGAGATTTTGGCAGCTCTTTTCTTGACCCTAGACCTGTATAAGTCCTGGATGGAGGGAAGGTCAGCTCTGATGATTCTCTCTGCAGTCCTGATTATTCGTTGCAGTCTGGACCTGTCCTGTTTTGTGGATGATCCAAACCACACTGAGATGGATGAAGACAGGACAGACTGAATGATGGCAGTGTAGAAGATGACCAACAGCTCCTGTGGAAGGTTGAACTTCTTGAGTTGCCTCAGGAAGTACAGTCTCTGCTGGGCCTTCTTTCGAACAGTGTCTATGTGTGAAGACCATCTCAGGTCCTCAGAGATGGTGGTTCCTAAGAACCTGAAGTGGTCCACGGCTGATACAGTGTTGTTGAGGATGGTGAGGGGGGTGTATGGGGGTGGTGTTCTCCGAAAGTCCACCACCATTTCCACAGTCTTGAGTGGGTTCAGTTCCAGGTTGTTCTGACCGCACCAGTGTATCAGCCGATCCACCTGCTGTCTGTATGCAGACTCATCACCATCCTGGATCAGTCCAATGACAGTGGTGTCATCTGCAAACTTAAGGAGTTTCACGGACGAGTCCGATGAGGTGCAGTCATTTGTGTACAGAGAGAAGAGGAGTGGGGATAGAACACACCCCTGGGGGGCACCAGTACTTATTGATCTGGATCGGGAGAAGATGCTCCCCAGTCTCACCTGCTGCTGTCGGTCTGTCAGGAAGCTGTTGATCCACTGACAGGTGTTTTTGTGTTCACTGTTGCTAATTTTGACATACCACAAATGGCTTTTTAATGTCCTTTACTGTACACAGCCTTCACAGAAAATTGTTTTTATTCAGTCATAAGACTATTCATTTCTAATTACTAAATGCATTTCCTGTGTAAAGTTAAGTCTCTTCCACCTGTTCCCTTTCCCTTATGATTTCACCGCAATGTTATTCATACTGGACTCGTCTTTTGTCCTCCAGCTGTCTAGTTTCATCAGACCAGATTGACTATTTATGCCGTTTGGACAGATGGGCTTGATAAATACTTATTTCAGTAACAATTTTAGTGTAAAAATTCCAATACAACAGTGTGAAAAATGTTTCATCTTTGATGTTTTGTTGATTCAATAAAATATTGTTTTTTGCCAAAAAGAAGAAGAACATAATTTATTTAATCGCACAGTTGTGCATTACGGTCATATACTGTTCAAACCTTTAGTTGGCTGCCTTTGTATACTTACAGGTCAGTGTCATTTGGCTTATCACTCAAAGTTTGCATTTCCAACCATCCTGGGACATTGTATTGATTTTATTTTATTGTATTAACTCTATTTGTGCCCGCCCTGACACTATGCCATCCCTCACTCTAACTGTAATGAGTACATTCTTAACCTTAAATGTAACCTAAGCTTAATTTACACCTTAGCCCTAAACCAAAACCCTAACCATAAAAATGACAACATATGAGGACATGGCTTCAGTCCTCATACAAACGATCAGTCTTCAGAAACTAAACAGCAAAGGTCCTAAAGAGGCAACAAAAACAAGTACACAGACACCCCCACGCACAGCACAGTCAGAGGCTCTAAATGCTAGGCAACACCAAAGACTGCATGTCCAAAGTAAGGCAGGGTGTGAATCACACCGTGTTTGTTGTGGTGTTGAGATTGGAAGCCAGACCTCGTTTTGTTGTTCCCCCTTTTTCAGCCTCTGGTAAATACTATATAATATATGATTTTCTCTGTCCCTCACTGGATTTTAGAGGACAAACTGAAAAATTTATTTGTTTCGATTCAAAAAATTAAAATACCACCAATGCATTATAAGTAATCATTACAAACAGTCATATTTTTCAAGCAGTTTGTCTGACTGGTCCGATGAAACAAAAATTTAAGTTTTGGACTATAAGGAACGTCATTACATTTGACGGAAAACGGGGAAGGCTTACAAACCTGATAAATCGATTCTGGCTGTGAAGTACAGGGGTGACAGCATCATAGGATCTGGGGGCAAAAACAGATGGCATCATGATGAAAGAGTGGCCGTTAGTCTTATGGAAAATTTGAGGACAGAGCTAAAAAGGTGTGTGTGTGTGAGTGTGTCTGTGTGTGCAAGTTGACTAACAAACCTGACCAGTTACACCAATTCTGTCAGGAAGAATGGGTCAAAATTCCAGTAAGCTATTATAAGAAGCATGCGGAAGAAGACTCACAATGCTTGACCCAAATCACAAAGTTTAAAATGCAGTTCTACCAAATACTTGGAAAATAGATGCAAATTCCTGAATGTCAAGAAAGTAAAATGTCAAGAAAGTAGAATTTGATTTGTGACCCCGCTTCCTGTTAAGACCGTCACTACCACTGTCAGCGATTCATTACAGATGTGGTGAAAACTGGGAAAAGGGAACACATTTAATTGGCTGAAGTTAAAAGCATTCATGGATAATTGGAAACTATTTTCTGAGATGTATTTGGGAACAAACTGAGCTCAAAAACAAAAGATTAAATTTGTAGTATTAAATTGTAACTGTGTTAACACAATAACACAACACAGATTTTTACTAAATAAACTGGCCAATTCTATTAAATCTTCAAATTTTAATTTTAAACAATTTATAATCGTATCTATGCTGAGACTGTCAAAACAAATGTAACATTATTGTCTTTCTCAATAAACAAATGCCAAAATTTTACATTTATGGTCTATGTTAAAATGGTCTGTGTTAAAATGGTCTGTGTTAAAATTATCGTTCCATACGAGCAACAAATCCAGCCACAGTCCAGGATTTAGATTTGCAGTTTATCAACTTACTTACTTCAAGGATCTAAAAGGTAGTGAAAAAAAGCAAAAAACAGAATGATCATTTCTTTTAATGTCAAGCCTTCCAATAGGATTCCTTCCCATACGGACCACAAAGACGATGGTGTACTTATTAGTTTCTTACGTGAACTAACCTAAAAGGTGAAGATTTGTTAATTTAAATCTAATGTAACTTCATGTAAACCTATAAAAAACAGTCTGTGGTTCATGAGAAGAAAAATGCAGCAACACGTTTTTTGAACTGTTGAGTAACCTTAAAACTCTTAGAATCCAAAAAAAGAGTTTGGAATGTTTTCCTGCAATTAAATAGCAAAGTTCATTTAAAAAGCATTTTTTATTACTAAAACATAACACTTAAGATTTTTTAAATATTTTTTTTTACAATATTTAAGGATATAGTCTGATAAAATATATTTTCTTAACTATAACTGGGACTGTTTTTTCCTCCCTAATAAAAGACACACACACAACAAAGATAGAAGTGTAAACTAAGAAAACACATAAATAACCATTGAATAGCAACTGAGGAGGAAAGAAAAACACAAGAACTTATGTTTCTCACCTTGGTTTTAGCTGGTTTCACTCCTTTTGGTCAACTGAGGTCATACCGAGGTGATAAGTCGCTGGAGAGGTGTAAAAAAACAGAATACGTATTACAGGTGTTGCATTTCTTTAGAATGTCACACAAGCCACCGACATGCATTACGTCAGGTTTCACCTGGAGGAAAA
The DNA here is from genome assembly GCF_021462225.1 of Girardinichthys multiradiatus. Taxonomy (NCBI): domain Eukaryota; kingdom Metazoa; phylum Chordata; class Actinopteri; order Cyprinodontiformes; family Goodeidae; genus Girardinichthys; species Girardinichthys multiradiatus. The sequence goes on from NC_061818.1 coordinate 16,346,838, forward strand.
AACTAAATCTGTTGCGTTCACAGCTAGATATGCCTATATCAGCTTCGCACACTTAGAGATGGACATTTCTGTACATTCTTCATTGGAAAATGCCTCATTTCAAACTGGATGGTCTTGCCATAAAATCTCAGTTGGAATTTGGCTTGAACTTTGACTGGGCCACTCTAACACATTGTTTTTTTTATTAAAAGCATTCCCTCACAGATCTGTGTGTTTAGGGTCGTTTTCCTGCTGAAAGACGAACCTTTGTCGTCTCTAGTCTCATTCAGCCTCTAACAGGTTTTCTTCCAGGATTACCCTGAATTTAGCACCATTCATCTTCCAGTGACCTCTGACCAACTGCCCTGTCCCTGCTGAAGAAAAGCATTACCACAACATGATGCTGGCATCACCAATTTTTAAAAGTGGTGCCGTGGAAGGGGGTCCGGCAGGGGGCTGCCCGCCTTCGTGGGGTGTTGTCTATGAGCTGAGCTCTGGTGGGCATCCCTGCCTCTAGACCTCTCAGGGAATGACCCCCCCAGGGTGAAATACAATGTGCCCCTCATACCTTGGTTCCCACGTGTTGTGACTGCTGCGGTGAGCTAATGCCTGCCCGGCGTGTTGGGGGTTCTGGGGGCTCCCCACTGCTTGGTGCATGGCGGTCTTGCTGCTGGGGGTTGGTGTGGGCCCTGGGCCGCCGGGGGGACCTGTTCCCAGGCTGGGCCTGCATGGCCAGGTGGCTTAATGCACTATGTCTTGCTCTGTGCCTGTTTGGCCTGGGGGGCACGGCTCCTGTGCCTTGCTGGTGAACTACTCCTGTGCGGAGCGTACCACTGCCCTGGGGTGATGCTTAATGTCTGGCTGCCTGAGACAACTGCAGTCTTTCCGGAGCCAGTTCTACCTGTCCTTTGCTGCTCCTCGTTGCTGTGGATTGCAGGCCTTCTACCGTTCTTGCCACACTTACAAATGTACACTTCAAGGTGACAAACTCTCACTCACATACACCCACTCAACAGAAAAACACTTATTTCTACACATACACTCAACCACCCACCCCGATACACGCACAAACACACAATTACTCTAAAGGTTTTAAGGTCATACAAACAGGTTACTATAACATCAATGTGGCCTGCCTGGGTCACATTTAGGATGTCTTAGAGATATCTTTTTTGTAGAGCAAAACTGCCCTGACACATGTAGGCAATCATCTGTCCTATAAGGTATGACTGAAACGCCGTGACAAGAAAGAAATTAGAAAAAACAGACAAACAAAAAAAAAAAAAAAACAATTGTGCCATCCTCTTCATTTTGAGATGGTGGAAGAGTTGGACAATGCTGTGTGAAAAGCTTGGAATTTAGTTTTATATCCCAACCCTGCTTTAAACGTCACCATCTGCTGGGTTCCTTGGTCTTCATGATGCTGTTTGTTCACTAATGCTCTCTAACAAACCTCGGAGGCCTTTTATACTGATATTAAATTACACACAGGTGAAGCAGTTAGTTGAACTGAATTGTTTTAGGGGTATTGGTGTACATGGGACTAAATACAAACGTATGCCACATTTATTCCCAACTTTTCAGTACACTGCTTGCACAACTTTGTGTTAGTTTATGGCATAAAATCCCACTAAAATGCTTTGAATTTAGCGGTTGACAAAATGTGAAAATATTCAAGGATAAAGAATACTTGAACAATGCTCTGATGGTCAAGAAATCTTAAAGATCCTTCCATGCATTTTATAGAAAACATCCCATAAGACATTCAGATTCTTTCCTTTTACTTTATTTGACAATTATTGATCATTTATCTCTCTTCTTACAATACCACATACAATGTATATCAACTGGCTAAAATAATATAAAACATTACTTCCACTGTTTGTTATTTATATTATGTACATGCACTCATATTTAGAGGCCAAAAAAAGAGAAACTCAGGCCTTGGTTTATTTACAAGTGCACTTTCTTCAGTTAGTCTTTGCTGCAGAGAGGCTATTCCAATGAGGATCCTTCAGCTCCTAAAAGCCTGCCAGGCTTGATTTGGGATTTGTAGACATGGAAGCATTGTTGGTTTAAAATGACTGAATGAAAAGGCTCAACAATTAACGGTTACCGGTTTGCTTATTATCACAATGGAGCTTATCTACATGAAGCTACAGCATGTTTGGAAGAGGTCAACACAATGAGGATGTATGTTCATGAAGTTCATCAGCGTTACCGACAGTTTCACTTTCAGTTGGATTCACTAAGAGAATCTATACAGTGAGTATCTTAAACTGGAACAAGAGGAGTGTGTGGAACAAAGACTCGACCCTTTATGCTTTATGTTCTTCCTGAACCAAGACGAACTGAGCTACATCACGACAACCACTTCCTTCACAGCCAATGTCATAACAAATGTCAAGATTGTCTTTTACTTTAATTTTTCTTTTGACCCCGACCTGATGGCTGTTTACAATGACAGAATAAGCTTCTACTGTTCAGACTGCCTTACCTCCGGCTGTAGACACACTAATGAACATTTAAGCACGCTAGTTCTGAGCACTCGTGGCTGGATGAAAGTACACTGTGTGAAACATCCTCATTTACTTCAAACTGAGGATTTCACACAGGATTCAGACATGGATTCTTATTTATACAGCTTGTCAACACACTTCTTATCGTATCAGTGAAGGAATAGGTGAGTTTAGCACTCAAGCCAATACTAATGCATTTGCAATACATAGATATTTATTAAACAAATGTACAATCATTATCCTGTTATGTTTTGGGAGTTTGAAAAGGGATAAAGAAAAATATGTTTTGCATTTTACCTATGAAACAGTGTAATAATACTTTAAACAGATTCTTATTGGAGTGGTCCTTCAGGTGCTGCCTGCCTCCCATCACTTCAGGCTGCTCCACTCTTTATGTGGGGGCAAACTTCTTGGCTTGTGCCCTGACCCGCTTCTCATAGTCCATCCGGTTCTGACTGAAACACAAAGACAACTGCTTTACATTCGACTCCAGGCTCAGTTCCAGTCAGAGGATGATAGGCACACATCATGGGTATGATCAACGATGTTGAAGTTTACTTTTAGCTTAAAATGTATTTTACAGGGTTCCTGCACACGTTTTATGGAAAAAATTCCAAAGTATACTGACAAGATGATAAGCTAATAGCTGTTTTAAAATATAAAATCCAAAAATTCCCACAATGAAAAGCCAAATACCTTCTGGTGAAAGATTTCCCCCAATTCCCTTTGTTTTCTATTATAACAATGCAGTGCTCACCACTTTCAGTGAGTTTAAGCACTTCTATGGCTAAAACCTGTTTCAGGAGTGGACATCAAGAGCTATCAAAGTCCAAAAATATTATTTGCCTGCAGAGTGTAGATGTGAATAACTTGCAACCAAAAACTGCCCCCTAATCAGTCCCTTGTGGTTAAGATATTGCACACATGAGCATTAAGATTGTGATTGGATATATTGATCAGCCAGTAGCTAACTTGCGATCCTTGTCTCTGGTTAGAGCGTCTGTCTCACAATTTTCTGTCATAAGGGTCCACATGTTCCACCAGAACTGCCCCAGAAGCTTGATAATGGCTATGGAAAGGATTACTAAGGGTATATTTGAGGATGTATGAATAAATTCAAATGTGTGCACCTAATTCTTGGATTTTAAATTGCAGTAATGTTGTATAAATATTCCAGATCTGTAAAGAGAGCTGTCAAATACAGGAAATGATTAAAAGCCCAAAATCAATTAGATTCATTCCCATAATGAACATTTTTAGCAGCAGACACTCACCAGTAAATCGTGTAAGCCTCTGCTTGAGCTGGGTCCTGAATGTTGGGCTCATTCAGCAGCTCCTGGATACCTAACAGGATCTAAACAAAAAACAATGGAGCGGTATTTTAATTCTGCACTCATTAACCACAAAAACACACAGTTTTATTACGTGATCACACTAAAACAAATGCACTGATGGCAGACCTAGAGTGTTTGTCTTATTTTAACCTAAGGGGATTTCCGTTTTTACACGCTTGTTATTGCAAGTGTAGTCCGTCTCTTGATGGCGGCCCTTTCTCTTAGCTTTCTGTCACAACTACCGATTAATTGATCACAATGTGTGCTTCGACACAAGTCTAAAAGATTATTTCCACTCTGTTTCCTCCTGAACTGTCATTAACTAGTTTATATTTTTATTGCCAATTTCATTTTTGTCAGCTACCATATTTTAAGGTAATTATTTGCTGTTCATCTAAATATCACTGTGGCACAAAGAATTTCCAAGGTTACAATTAACACCTTGCACAACCACAAGTAACTCTCCTAAAATACATATTCTAATCAAGGTTGTGCAATGAATCAAACATTTTAAAAAGGCCTTTACTGTAGCTAGTTGGGAAGAGCACTTCATAATAATAATCAATACAAGCTTGCAGAAAGAATAGCAGCTCCATACTGCCATTTCAGCAAGAGAGGTGGCTGTTTTTTCCACTTAATGTAGCCTTATTTGAACCTTGCTGCTGTAGCACCCAGGCTGATGCAATACACTCTGCTAGATATAGTGAACAGCCTTCTTCTATAAGTGGATAAAGCAATAAGATTGAGAGCATGCAGCCTTGTTTGGGCGGAAAGTTGCGTGAGTCAAGAAAGAATGTTTTCTAGGACAAAAGTCGGACCGTGTTGCATAATTTCTGTTCATCTCTTTTTCTGCACTGCTCCTCATTTTATTTTAATACTGGTAAATATTACTATAAAAAAAGCAGGGAAAGTTTCTGCATCATAAGTGCTACGTTTGCGCAAAATCTGCTGGATTCTTTGGAACTATTGCCGGAAAATACAACAATGACAAAAATAATGGTAAAGGCAGGCTTTCAGACAATATATGCGGCGGTTTAGGCAGTAAGTGGGGACGCCATTATTAAAGCATTTTGACAGGATGGGGAGGAGATTGTTCCCAATAGTGTCAGCTTGATTTGCATTATTTTATGCTCGTGCTGTAACATGTTTTTACTCCAAACCATATGTCAAATGAGTTTGTACATCAATATGTTGCTAGTAAAGAAAGTGCATTTTTTTTGACTTGTCATCCATGATACCCCACAAAGCTTAAGTGAAATGTGTTTTAGTTATTAATAATGTTTATTTAAATTTGTTCTTTCAGTTTGTACCAAAACAGATGCTATCTTAGAAACTGGATTGTGGAGGCGCCGTGTGGCTCAGTGGTAGAACAGGTGCACCAGTTGTTCGATTTCTGCCCCGAGACTATGAATAAAACCATCAGTTCTACGCTGAAATTCAACAGAGGATAACTAAAGGAACTTGAGAAATAATGAGCCTCCAAACCTGTTTGATGGTGATGGCCGGTCGCCAATCTTTGTCCTCCTCCAGGATGGACAGACACACGGTGCCTGATGGGTAGACATTTGGATGGAATATGGGTGGCTCAAACTTGCCTAGAGTAGAAACATAAGATAAAAAAGTCAAAATACTGAAATCCTAAAAGAAGCTCACAAAACCGATGTAACATTGTAGAAATCCAGCATTACCTAAAATGTGAATCACACAATGTGTCTAAAACACAAGAGGATCTGTGAGAATGCATTCGTGTAAACTTGAGAACAGAGCCTTGTAAAAATCCTCATTTCCCTAAACCTTTTAACATTCTGTCACAACCATAAATGTCAATGGTTTTTACTGGGACTTCATGACATGCCAACACAAAGTAGCTCAGAGTTGCGAAGCAGCAGACATGATCTTCCTTCCAGCTATAAATTATGAACAAATTGTTGTTGGTCTACCACATAAAATCTCATTAAAATACATTGAAATTTGCGACTGTAATGTGAGAAAATATAAAAAAGTTTAAGGGACTTAAATTCTTTAGCAAAGCACTGCAATTGTTCAAAATAAAACATTTATCTTCTAACATCAATGATATCAAAATGTACTCGTACTCGTACTCGTCGTCTTCCGCTTTATCCGAGACCGGGTCGCGGGGGCAGCAGACTCAACAGAGACGCCCAGACGTCCCTCTCTCCAGACACCTCCTCCAGTTCCTCCAGGGGGAGCCCAAGGCGTTCCCAGGCCAGCCGAGAGACATAGTCCCTCCAGCGTGTCCTGGGCCGTCCCCTGGGCCTCCTCCCGGCGGGACGTGCCTGGAACACCTCCCGAGGAAGGCGTCCAGGAGGCATCCGGTATAGATGCCCGAGCCACCTCAACTGGCTCCTCTCGATGTGGAGGAGCAGCAGCTCTACTCCGAGCCCCTCCTGGATGGCCGAGCTCCTCACCCTATCTCTAAGGGAGTGCCCGGCCACCCTACGGAGGAAGCTCATTTCAGCCGCTTGTATCCAGGATCTCGTTCTTTCGGTCATGACCCAAAGTTCATGGACCATAGGTGAGGGTAGGAACGTAGACCGACCAGTAAATTGAGAGCTTTGCTTTTCGGCTCAGCTCTCTCTTCACCACAACGGACCAGCACAGCGCCCCCATTACTGTGGCAGCCGCACCGATCCGTCTGTCGATCTCCCACTCCATTCTTCCCTCACTCGTGAACAAGACCCCGAGATACTTAAACTCCTCCACTTGAGGCAGGAACTCCCCTCCAACCTGAAGAGGACAAGCCACCCTTTTCCGGTCGAGTACCATGGCCTCGGACTTGGAGGAGCTGATCCTCATCCCAGCCGCTTCACACTCGGCTGCGAACCGCCACAGCGCATGCTGTAGGTCTTGGCTAGAGGGGGCCAGCAGGACCACGTCATCTGCAAAAAGAAGAGACGAAATCCACTGGTCCCCAAACCAGACCCCCTCCGGCCCTTGGCTGCGTCTAGAAATCCTGTCCATAAAAGTTATGAACAGGACCGGTGACAAAGGGCAGCCCTGCCGGAGTCCAACATGCACTGGGAACAGGTCCGACTTAGTGCTGGCAATGCGGACCAAACTCCTGCTCCGCTCGTACAGGGACCGGATGGCCCCTAGTAAAGGGCCCCCGATTCCATACTCCTGGAGCACCCCCCACAGGGCATCACGAGGGACACAGTCGAATGCCTTCTCCAGGTCCACAAAACACATGTGAACCGACCAGTTGGGCAAACTCCCATGAACCCTCGAGCACCCTGTAGAGGGTATAGAGCTGGTCCAATGTCCCACGGCCGGGATGAAAACCACACTGTTCCTCCTGAAGCCGAGGTTCGACTATCGGTCGGACTCTCCTCTCCAATACCCTGGCGTAGGCCTTACCAGGGAGGCTGAGGAGTGTGATCCCCCTGTAGTTGGAACACACCCTCCGGTCCCCCTTCTTATAAAGGGGGACCACCACCCCAGTCTGCCAGTCCAGAGGCACTGTCCCCGACCGCCACGCAATGTTGAAGAGGCGTGTCAACCATGACAGCCCTACAACATCCAGACACTTGAGGTACTCAGGGCGGATCTCATCCACCCCCGAAGCCTTCCCACCGCGGAGCTTTTTAACCACCTCGGTGACTTCAGCCTGGGTGATGAAAGAGTCCGACCCCGAGTCCCCAGGCTCTGTTTCCACCACGGAATGCGTGATGGCAGGATTGAGGAGATCCTCGAAGTACTCCTTCCACCGCCCGATAATGTCCCCAGTCGAGGTCAGCAGTCTCCCGCCCCCACTATAAACAGTGTTGGCGAAGCACTGCTTCCCCCTCCTGAGGCGACGGACGGTTTGCCAGAATCGCTTCGAGGCCAACCGGTAGTCCTTCTCCGTGGCCTCACCGAACTCCTCCCAGGCCCGTGTTTTTGCCTCTGCCACAGCCCGGGCCGCAGCACGCTTGGCCTCACGGTACCCGTCAGACGCCTCAGGAGTCCCACAAGCCAACCACAGCCGATAGGACTCCTTCTTCAGCTTAACAGCATCCCTTACTGCCGGTGTCCACCACCGGGTTCTGGGATTGCCGCCGCGACAGGCACCGCAGACCTTACGGCCACAGCTACGGGCAGCAGCATCGACAATAGATGCAGAGAACATGGTCCACTCGGACTCTATGTCTCCAACATCCCCCGGGATCTGGTCGAAGCTCTCCCGGAGGTGGGAGTTGAATACATCCCTGTGCGAGGGCTCCGCCAGACGTTCCCAGCAGACCCTCACTATGCGCTTGGACCTGCCAAGTCTGACTGGCTTTCTCCTCCTCCAGCGGATCCAACTCACCACCAGGTGATGATCAGTGGACAGCTCAGCCCCTCTCTTCACCCGAGTGTCCAAAACATGCGGCCGAAGATCTGATGATACGACAACAAAGTCGATCATCGACCTCCTGCCTAGGGTGTCCTGGTGCCAAGTCCACTGATGGACACCCTTATGTTTGAACATGGTGTTCGTTATGGACAATCCGTGACTAGCACAGAAGTCCAATAACAAAACACCACTCGGATTCAGATCGGGGAGGCCATCCCTCCCGATCACGCCTCTCCAGGTGTCACTGTCGTTCCCCACGTGGGCGTTGAAGTCCCCCAGCAGAATAATGGAGTCACCGGGAGGGGCACTATCCAGCACCCCCGACAGGGACGCCAAAAAGGCCGGGTATTCTGCACTACCACTCGGCCCGTAGGCTGAAATGATAGTCAGAGACCTCTCCCCAACCCGAAGGCGCAGGGATACGACCCTCTCATCCACTGGGGTAAACCCCAACACGAGACGGCTGAGCTGGGGGGCAACAAGCAAACCCACACCAGCCCGCCGCCTCTCCCCGTGGGCCACTCCAGAGTAGAAGAGAGTCCAACCCCTCTCAAGGAGATGGGTTCCAGAGCCCACGCTGTGCGTGGAGGCAAGCCCGACTATTTCTAGTCGATATCTCTCGACCTCCCGCTCAAGCTCAGGCTCCTTCCCCCCCAGCGAGGTGACATTCCACGTCCCTAGAGCCAGCTTAAATGTGTTTCATTTAAATGTTTGGTAGTAGAAATTCTCATATACTATCAATTCACCAAACCATGAGTGCAACGTTTTAATGGATGCATTTTGCATGCACACAAAATGGTTTTAGAGAACTAGGGGCAGCATAATACAACTCCGGAAAATGATCCCTTGATATAAATATTTTCTACATTCTCATAAGACAAATGTGACATTTAGACAAAACCTTAAATTGTAGTAATTACATATAAAAACATCAGGTTCATTCAAGGTTTGTGGTTTGTACAAGGTAGTGCAATACACAGGTTTTTGTGGTCAGCACTACTCTTCCTGATTCCCTTTCAAATAGATGGCTGGATGTAAGTCTGTGCTCTTTAACATGAAATTAACTAAGTACAAAGTTGGTAAAAAAAAAAAAAAAAAGGCTACTTACATTTGGGTGGAGAGGACGGGTAGTCATCTTTGAACAGCATTCTGAGCTTGTAAAGTCCTCCCTCCCACAAAGTCTACATGATAAAATAGTAAAAGAGATTTTCTAAAAACAGCCCTTATAGCACAACTGAGAAATTGATCAAATATTACTTTTAAACTCTGAATCTCACTACATGTTCAAAGTTGGAGTCCAGCAAAGAGAAATTGACTTAAATGCAGAATATGCCGGAGTAAACCGAAACAAAAAACTGTGAAGATTTCAACTTTTGGACACAGATGTAAAAAACATGTGTGTTTGCAAAATATTTAAAGGCAGCTACATAACAGTAAGCTTTAAGAAATGCACAGTTTAACATATTGACTGAAATGTTACTTGATATTCAACACCACCAATGGGTTTTCTTGACATAAACCAACACAAAGTAGTGCATAATGTAGAAGGAAAATGAGGCATAGCTTTCAAATTATTTACAAACAAAAATCAGAAATCTGGCATCCATTTGTATTTAACCCTTTAAGTCTTTTCCAACCTCTAAGCCTCCAGCTTCAAGGACCAGTTTCCTTACGGCTCCAGAAGAAAAGCATCCCCACAGCATGAGGCTGCCACCACCAAGTGTCACCATGGGGATAGCATTTTTATCATGATGTGCAGTGCTACTTTTCTGTCACATTTTCCATGCAGGCCAAAAAGCTCAATTTTGATCTCTTCAGACCAAAGGACAATCTTCTACATGGCTTGTGGTTAACTGCACACAAGAAACCTGATGACTTTTTATTTGACAACAGCTCCCTCCCTGCCACTCTCACATACATGCCCAGATTTGTGGAGTGTTACCATTTGTCCCTTCAACAGATTCTCCCAAAAGCATGCATACGTGTTATTTTACTTCACAATTATGTACTACTTTGTGTTGGTATATCACATAAAATGCTTCACTCCCTCCCCACAGACATACATTTTGCCATGTTGGTAGTAAGATGGCAACATCTGAAAAAGTTCAAAGTGTGTGAATACCTTCTCCAGAACACTGATAAATAGATCTGGAAAACTTTGTGTTAAATATCACCTTACCCCTTTCTTCCCAGGTATGGCACACTCCCAGTTCATTAGATTCATGGTTCCATCAGGATTCTTAGTGGGCACAGCAACAAAACCCTGTTGGTTTACAGAAACAAGTCCTCAAAAGCATATAACTTGCCTTATACATGTAGTTCATTTATTAGAAGGCATGGCTATATGGACACAGTATATTTGTGGTTTCTATTAACCAGGGGATAAGGGATTGATAAAGAGGATGATCCAGCATGCTGCTGCTTACAAATGGGTGGTCTTTCCTCCAGGCTTTGCGCTCCTGGGACAGTCTGCTCAGAGCAATGCCAGACATGATTGCACATCAACGCCACCTTGTGGACAAATCTAATCATTAATGTTATTCACTCATTAAATGTCTGTCCGGGATGCTTCTGTACAGTTAGCAACGCAAACTAACCAAATGATTAATTATCAGAAAACAATTGGAAATTAACATAACTGAGCTAACCTCTGTCTTATTTATCACAGAACCGAAACTACAACTTCAGCCGGCGGCAAACAACAAACAGCAGTGTTACTACTAAAGCACATTATTTCAATAAACTTACGTCTTATTTTCTATGAAGAAATATCACAGTAGATGTTAGGCTGGTGGCAGGAACAATTTGTTTGCTGGGATGATGCTAACGTTAGCTCGGCAGTGACAGAAAGATAAACAACACAACGTTCAACGCTTAAAAACACATCTACGGCGCCACTTAGAGCATAGAAAACCGAGCCGAATAAAACTTCTCTTTCGATAATAATACTCGAATAGCTTAAACGACACCTAATGATGAAACTACGGGATACCTTTAAATGGTAATTAAAACAATGTAGCGCTAAAACCCGTTTTAACAGCTAGCCTTCAGCAAGAAAGGACCCCAATTTGTTTATTTCGTAAGGACCTTCAGGCAGTGATTAGGACGGATGGTCCACCATCTTTTTTGTAGTTTTTCTCGCCCTCTATTGAAATATAACATGTACAATGTGACAAATAAAAGTTCCCAACACAATCCTACAAATGATGCACAGTAATTACATTGACAATTTTAAAGTATTCATAACTCTTTGAAAATATGAACTTTTTCACATTTTGTCATGTTACAACCACAAACTACGGTGTATTTTATTTAGCTTTTATGTGATAGACCAACAGAAAGCTGTGCATAATTGTGAAGTGGAAGGAAAAGGAAGGCAATCTTTTGTACAAACAAAATCTAAAAAGTGTGGCATGATTTATATTCAGTCTTCTTCAATCTGAAATACCCAAAATACATCACAAAGCATAGGTCAGTCTATCATCCAAAATCAGAGAGCGCATGGCACAACTGCAAACCTACCAAGACAAACGGGTTGGACAATGAAACTGAAACACCTGGTTTTAGACAACAATAATTTATTAGTATGGTGTAGGGCCTCCTTTTGCGGCCAATACAGCATCAATTCGTCATGGGAATGACATATACAAGTCCTGCACAGTGGTCAGAGGGATTTTAAGCCATTCTTCTTGCAGGATAGTGGCCAGGTCACTACGTGATACTGGTGGAGGAAAACGTTTCCTGACTCGCTCCTCCAAAACACCCCAAAGTGGCTCAATAATATTTAGATCTGGTGACTGTGCAGGCCATGGGAGATGTTCAACTTCACTTTCATGTTCATCAAACCAATCTTTCACCAGTCTTGCTGTGTGTATTGGTGCATTGTCATCCTGATACACGGCACCACCTTCAGGATACAATGTTTGAACCATTGGATGCACATGGTCCTCCAGAATGGTTCGGTAGTCCTTGGCAGTGACGCGCCCATCTAGCACAAGTATTGGGCCAAGGGAATGCCATGATATGGCAGCCCAAATCATCACTGATCCACCCCCATGCTTCACTCTGGGCATGCAACAGTCTGGGTGGTACGCTTCTTTGGGGCTTCTCCACACCGTAACTCTCCCGGATGTGGGGAAAACAGTAAAGGTGGACTCATCAGAGAACAATACATGTTTCACATTGTCCACAGCCCAAGATTTGCGCTCCTTGCACTATTGAAACCGACGTTTGGCATTGGCATGAATGACCAAAGATTTGGCTATAGCAGCCCGCTGTGTATATTGACCCTGTGGAGCTCCCGACGGACAGTTCTGGTGGAAACAGGAGAGTTGAGGTGCACATGTAATTCTGCCGTGATTTGGGCAGCCGTGGTTTTATGTTTTTTGTATACAATCCGGGTTAGCACCCGAACATCCCTTTCAGACAGCTTCCTCTTGCGTCCACAGTTAATCCTGTTGGATGTGGTTCGTCCTTCTTGGTGGTAGACTGACATTACCCTGGATACCGTGGCTCTTGATACATCACAAAGACTTGCTGTCTTGGTCACAGATGCGCCAGCAAGACGTGCACTAACAATTTGTCCTCTTTTGAACTCTGGTATGTCACCCATAATGTTGTGTGCATTTCAATATTTTGAGCAAAACTGTGCTCTTACCCTGCTAATTGAACCTTCACACTCTGCTCTTACTGGTGCAATGTGCAATCAATGAAGACTGGCTACCAGGCTGGTCCAATTTAGCCATGAAACCTCCCGCACTAAAATGACAGGTGTTTCAGTTTCATTGTCCAACCCCTGTAAGTTTCCACCTAAACTGACAGGCTGGACAAGGAGAGCATTAATCAGACAAGTAGCCAAGAGTTCCATGAGAATTCTGGAGGAGCTGTGGAGATCTACAATAAGAAACAACTTCCAAGTGAGGTGTCCAGGGGGCATCCAGAACAGATGCCCAAGCCACCTCAGCTGACTCCACTCGATGTAGAAGAACAGTGGCTCTACTACAAGCTCTTCACGCTATCTCTAAGGGAGGGCCCTACCACCCTGTGGAGAAAGCTAATTTCAGCCGCTTGTATCCAGGATCTCGTTATTTTGGTCATTACTCAAAGTTCCTGCACATAGGTGAGGGTAGGAACATAGACCAACCAGTCCATCGAGAGCTTCGCCACTCAGCTTTCCCTTCACTACAACACACTGGTGCAGTGACGCATTACTGTGACGGCAGCACAAATCCGTTTGTCAATCTCCTTCTGCATTCTCCCTGCCCACATAAACAAGACCCTGAGATACGACACCATTTAAGGCAGGAACTCCCCTCCAACTCAGAGAGGGCAAGCCACCCTTTCTCAGTCGAGAACCATTATCTCTGACATAAAGGAGCTGATCCTCATCCCAGCTGCTTTGCATCGCCCCAATGCATTCTGTAGGTCTTGGCTAAAGGGAGCCAGCAGGACCACATCAGCTGCAAAAAGAAGAGACAAAATACACTGGCTCCAAACCAGACCCCCTCCGGCCCTTGGCTAAACCTAGAAAATCTGCCATGAAAGTTATGAACAGGACCAGTGACAAAGGGCAGCCCTGCCGGAGTCCAACATGCACAGGGAACAGGTCCGACTTAGTGCCAGGAATGTGAACCAAACTCCTGCCTCGCTTGTACAGAGACTGGATGGCCTCTAATATAGGGCCCCGGACTCCATACTCCTGGAGCACCACCCACAGGGCACCCTGAGGGACACAGTTGAATGCTTTTTCCAGGGCCACAAAACACACGTGGACCAGTTGGGCAAACTCCCATGAACCCTCTAGCACTTTGTAGAGGGTGTAGAGCTGGTCCAGTGTTCCAACTATTAACTTCTCTTCCAACTTCAACACCCTGGAATATGCCTTCCCAGGGAGGCTGAGGAGTGTGATGCCCCTGGAGTTAGAACATACCCTCTGCTTATGCCAGTCCAGAGGGACTGTCCTCAACCACCAAGTGACAACAGCCTCACAACATCCAGAGACTTGAGGTACTCAGGGTGGATCTCCTTCACCCCCAAAGCTTTGCCACCGTGGATGTTTTTGAACACCTCATTTACTTTGGCCAGGGTGATGAACGAGTCTTCAGTCTCTTCTTCCACCAGGGAAGACATGACCACAGGATTGAGGAGATCCTCAAAGTACTCCTTCCACAGCCTGATAATGTCCCCTGTCAAGGTCAACAGTCTCCATACCTACTGTAAACAGTGTTGACAAAGCACTGCTTCCCTCTCCTGAGGCAACAGACAGTTTGCCAGAATCGTTTTGAGGCCGACCGATAGTCCTTCTACATGGCCTCACCAAACTCTTTCCAGGCCTGGGTTTTTGCCTCTGCTACCACCCGGGCTGCAGCATGCTTGGCCTTACGGTACCGGTCAGCTGCCTCAGGAGTCCCAAAAGCCAGCCAGGCCTGAAAGGACTTTTTCTTTCCTCGTTTTTTATTTTTTTTATGTGTCCTGTCCAGCAGAGTAGCACTGAGAATTGTTGTCTGAGTACCAAGAAAAAGCCTAACACATTTACTTTCATAAGTGGAGCGTTACGGCTAACACTATAATGCTCCGCTCGATATATACAGTATATATAAAAAAAACGTTGGGATTATTTCAATTGCGATGGACACTGAGACGGAAATAAAAAGGAAAAAAAGAAGCAAGAAAGAGAGAGAGAGACGAAAAAAGGGAGAAAAGGAGAATAGAGGAGAGAAAGAAGAATGAAGAGAATACAACACTCTCGAAACTGATTCTACACCTCCAGAAACGCTTTGAGTGCCTTGTTGCTGAAAATTTCTATATAAATAAACTTGACATGACTATATAACAACAGCAATGGTACCAAAAAGTGCATGGTACTAATGAATGCAAGATGTACAGGTCCTTCTCAAAATATTAGCATATTGTGATAAAGTTAATTATTTTCCATAATGTCATGATGAAAATTTAACATTCATATATTTTAGATTCATTGCACACTAACTGAAATATTTCAGGTCTTTTATTGTCTTAATACGGATGATTTTGGCATACAGCTCATGAAAACCCAAAATTCCTATCTCACAAAATTAGCATATCATTAAAAGGGTCTCTAAATGAGCTATGAACCTAATCATCTGAATCTACGAGTTAACTCTAAACACCTGCAAAAGATTCCTGAGGCCTTTAAAACTCCCAGCCTGGTTCATCACTCAAAACCCCAATCATGGGTAAGACTGCCGACCTGACTGCTGTCCAGAAGGCCACTATTGACACCCTCAAGCAAGAGGGTAAGACACAGAAAGAAATTTCTGAATGAATAGGCTGTTCCCAGAGTGCTGTATCAAGGCACCTCAGTGGGAAGTCTGTGGGAAGGAAAACGTGTGGCAGAAAACGCTGCTCAACGAGAAGAGGTGACCGGACCCTGAGGAAGATTGTGGAGAAGGGCCGATTCCAGACCTTGGGGGACCTGCGGAAGCAGTGGACTGAGTCTGGAGTAGAAACATCCAGAGCCACCGTGCACAGGCGTGTGCAGGAAATGGGCTACAGGTGCCGCATTCCCCAGTCCTGGGCTACAGAGAAGCAGCACTGGACTGTTGCTCAGTGGTCCAAAGTACTTTTTTCGGATGAAAGCAAATTCTGCATGTCATTCGGAAATCAAGGTGCCAGAGTCTGGAGGAAGACTGGGGAGAAGGAAATGCCAAAATGCCAGAAGTCCAGTGTCAAGTACCCACAGTCAGTGATGGTCTGGGGTGCCGTGTCAGCTGCTGGTGTTGGTCCACTGTGTTTTATCAAGGGCAGGGTCAATGCAGCTAGCTATCAGGAGATTTTGGAGCACTTCATGCTTCCATCTGCTGAAAAGCTTTATGGAGATGAAGATTTCATTTTTCAGCACAACCTGGCACCTGCTCACAGTGCCAAAATCACTGGTAAATGGTTTACTGACCATGGTATCACTGTGCTCAATTGGCCTGCCAACTCTCCTGACCTGAACCCCATAGAGAATCTGTGGGATATTGTGAAGAGAACGTTGAGAGACTCAAGACCCAACACTCTGGATGAGCTAAAGGCTGCTATCGAAGCATCCTGGGCCTCCATAAGACCTCAGCAGTGCCACAGGCTGATTGCTTCCATGCCACGCCGCATTGAAGCAGTCATTTCTGCAAAAGGATTCCCAACCAAGTATTGAGTGCATAACTGTACATGATTATTTGAAGGTTGACGTTTTTTGTATTAAAAACACTTTACTTTTATTGGTTGGATGAAATATGCTAATTTTGTGAGATAGGAATTTTGGGTTTTCATGAGCTGTATGCCAAAATCATCTGTATTAAGACAATAAAAGACCTGAAATATTTCAGTTAGTGTGCAATGAATCTAAAATATATGAATGTTAAATTTTCATCATGACATTATGGAAAATAAGGAACTTTATCACAATATGCTAATATTTTGAGAAGGACCTGTATTTAGTGGCAACTGCAGCTCAATATTAACATCTGTGTATCTGTGAGCTGTGTAAGTGTGAGCTTGAGAAGTCACAGACCTGCCCCTCTGGACCCGAGACAGACAAAGAGGAGATCTGAACCACAGACATCCAAAGGTCCCCAGACCAGAGGAACCCCGGGACGACCACCATCGGGACTACTGCACAAGAGCAGAGTAGAGCCCCAGGGGAACCACCCAGCAGCCATAGTGCAGAAGTCCCAGGTGGCTGCAGCGACGAGCCCACAGGCCCCACCGGCAACCGTCTACGCCAGTGCATAACCAGGCATGGAACCAGGGAGGAAATAGCCCCCACATTTGATGGGGGCCTAAGCTGATCCAGAAGAGAGAGCAATCCAAGACCAACCTGACACAAAAACAGGCACACAGTCAAAATCACACATTCCCACCCTCATGCGTACACATACAGTATTAACACTCACACCCTCACACCCAATGTAAAGACAGACAATGTACATTGTACATTCACTCGCACTCCCCATGCATACTCTATACTCTTACGTACATGTACCGATACCCCAGCCCACACAACCAGGAGGTAGTCCCCTTCATTCCAGGGTGGAGACAGGCAGACCACCCCAGACTTCTTCAGTTTGACGTCATCCCTTAATGTCCACCACCGTGTTCAGGGATTGCCGCCGCGACAGGCAATGCAGACCTTACAGCAAGAACTATGAGCGGCCACATTGATTATAAAGGTAGAGAACATGGTCTATGTCCTCATTCTCCCCCAGGATCCAGGAAAAACTCTCCCAGAGGTACGGGGTTAAATACCTCCCTGACCGGGGGCTTCACCATACGTTCACAGCAGGCCCTCACTACAGGCTTGGGCCTGCCAAGTCTGTTTGACTTCCTCCTCTTACAACAGATCCAATTCATCACCAGGTGGTGATCGGTGGACTGCTGAGCCCCTCTTCACCAGTCTCCAAGACATACGGCCAAAGGTCCAAAGACACGACTATTCGACCTCCGGCCTTGGGAGTCCGTCAGCACAGCTTTGCTGCTCCAAAAACTCCAGAGCACATTAGAAAGTAGGCTCACTCTTAAAGATATTTTTCCGGCACTAGCGGCCTTTATTTATTTATTTTTTGACAGTAGGCAGACAGGAAAGAGGGGGAGACATTCGGCAAATGTCGCCAGGTCCAGGACTTGAACACGGGACAGCCGCTTCGAGGACTGTAGCCTCTGCATATAGTCGCACGCTTAACCTCTACACCATCAGCGCCACGACAAGTAGGCTCACTCTTGATAAACTGATTAAGTTTGAGGTCAATTTTCTCACATGAAAACATCTAAAAACTATTGAGTATATGTTCTGTTCAGCGTCGTGACCTATTATCCTGCTGTTGTTTATGTGGGCAGGCGCGCACCAAAAGAAAAGCTTCTCAGTTTGTGTCCATGCTGACCAATAAAGACGTGCTTGCTTGCGCCACACTGACCAGAGAAAGCCAAGTCTTAGAAAGTGTAGAGACAAGAAACATAGAGAATGTAGTGTGTAAAAATGCAATTGGTAAAAATCATTTTTTAATCTGAAAAAACAGCAAACTGCAAAAACGGTCAACTTTTGCACACACGTCGTAAAGTGCTCTCACAACCAGATGTATCAAAAACATTATCACTAGAGATATGTACAAATGTTTGTTGCATACATTTATTGTTTATTTCAAAAGATAGAGAATTAAAAATTTTCCCTTTGTTCTGTCACTTTCCTCACAAAAAAAAAAAAAAAAAAAAACTACCGGTACTCTTTTAAATCAGTGGTATTAGCAGTATGAATCATTGGGCACAGGCATTAGGTAGAACTTGTGTCACACTTGGGTCAGTGACTCAAAAATCCAATTCATTTGGGGGACTGAATCACAATCACTCAGTCAGTAAAAACAGTAGAATTTCCTATGGCTGGTCACCTAAACCCTGTCCATGTGATGGACAGGGTTTAGGCACAAATAAATCCAATAATCATCGTGGATGATTATTGGATTTCAATGGCTATTTTTTCTATTATTTAAATGCATTCGACTATTTAAAAGAGTTCTCCACAGTATGAACCCACCAAGGCTGGATAATTATACTATTTACTTCAAATTGTCTCTAAATCAAGCTGTATTTTTCACCTCTGGATTTATTTGTGAAATTACTTTGAATCTTGGCATGATTGTTTAATTATTGTTTGTATGATCTGTATATGTAGTTTGACATGTTTTGGTTTTTTATTGAATTTATCCTCTATACATAAAGTTTACTTGGCTGGAAGACTGTCAGCCTTCTGAATCCCAACTAAGATGCATCAATGAATTGGTCAGACATCAAGATCAGCACTTTTTCTCAATCAACTTTGATCAGCAAGAGGAAGTTCAAAAAGAGTGAAAAGATTTCAGTCATTTCTCCTATTACTTAAAAGCGTCAAAACACTGCCACCATTTTCCCACTATAAAAGCATCGATTAAGTGCATGTACTTTCATTAAATTTTTATTTTAATAAAAAGTTGAGACCTTTGCTTTGCAACATGAATGGGAATCCTCTTGTATCCATTTTTGTTGGATCAAACACTACAACCCATCTAGTATCCCAGAGAAAGTGAAGCTTATTCTATTAATGAAATAAATCAAGTTTTCATTCATATTCTAATGTATCCAGACATCCCTGGCATGTGGGTTAGTGTTTGAACTAGCCAACTTAAAAACTATAGAGGTTTTGGCAACTGGAGCAAAAATGTCCGGGATCTTTTAGTTGTCTTGCCCCAGTCCAGTGCTGCACATCACTAGTCTTCTAGTTAGTTAATACATTTTTATTTTCATTGTCTGAAAAACATTGTCAGCCAGTGTTTAAAAAAATAGTCTCCATTTTCTAAAGATCCCTTTAAACTAGAACCTAAGTTGCTGTGAAGTTTCAGAGATCAATACTGCAAGACCTCATCAGAATATGGTTGAAACATTCCTCTTCATTCTAAACAACCCAGGATTTCTATTTTGCAAAATAAATTAGCAAGTAAAACATGCCACCAACTTTTTTTTTTAATAAGACTGGTTCTTTTTGCATAATTCCTGCTTCTTTATTCATTAAAAACATACCAGTTTCTCCGTTTCTAAAAGCAAACCTTTCATTTGTTTTAGAGACCATCACCAGTCCCTTTCTTGAGGTGCTCTGTATGGTATCCCTAAAAGATTGAAAACATCCTTCTCTGTCGGTGTGGGAAGCGGGGTGCCACCATGCACCTTCAAGCTGCCTTGCCGTACCACATCTTTGTTTAAAGAGTGCTCTGATAAGCTCATATTTTTTGTCTTTGCCAGTGCTCTCATTGAGCGGTTGAAGTGGGCCGAGCCGGTGAAATACATGAGCGAGCAGGCAAACTCGTTGTAAGGCACGACGATGACGTCCAACCTGCGGTGGCGGCGGCCAGGCCCTGGCAAACAGCACACCCCCATGTATTTCTTCTGCTCTCCGTTCTCCTCGTGGCTCACCAGATCATCTGTTAGAAACCCTTAGGAATACAGATTGAAGTTCTTTTCATTAAAAGAAATACAAACAATAAAGATGATTTTGTCCATTGATAAAGAGCTTACCACTGTCATGGAGAATCTGTAACACTTTACTGAAAACTCCTTTGTGGGACTTGCCGTCAGGGTGAGAGATGAGCACATCCACATCTCCGCATGTAGCTTTCCCACGACGGTAGGAGCCACACGCCATTGCCACCAGGTTGGCATCGACAGCATGTACAGCATCCTTCACCTGCACGGAATAAAACTTGCATGAGTCATGATGAAAAAGTAAGTACACGCTCTTGGTTCTCATTTGCTTTTTGACTAACATCTCTACATGGTTATGTCTGTTGAGATTTTGATAAATTTATTTAAGAGCCAAAGGACAATTCATTTGAAGCTTTTCAGTCTACACATTCACATCTAACATGAACCCTCTAAGCAAAAACCAGCAGTGAATCATCAAGATCATAAATACACAATAAAATACAACAATACACATACATTTCTTTGCTTTTACAGTCATTTCTTCCAAATAGTGCTTAAGTTTCTTTCCATTACAATAAATGGATCGTCCTATGACCTCGTTTTACAAGTACATCTGTGTTTACATGGAGATTTCTTACACACACAATCTGATATATTTTAAGGGTTTAGTTCTGTTAATTCTGATGGTTACAGCTTACAGCAAATGGAAATCCAAAATTCATTTTCTCAGAAGATTTTAATGATGTCGTAACTTACTGAGATCCACCCACAGGTCATGTAATCTTGCCCTTTTAATACAGATGCTTTTGTGTAGTAAATGCAAAATGTTTTGAATTATGTGATTATGCTGATAAAAAGGTAAATTAATACAAGCTGTAGGTTTTTTTTATTACCAGCGTCTCCTCAATTGACGAAACCAAAATGTGTACAGAAGTCTAATTTATGAGCTTTACAAAGTATTCCATTAATGTACAATAATAGGACTGCACATTACAATTGCAAATTTATTCTTATCGCAATATGTATGTCATGGAGAACTGCTTGGACTACAATAAATGTCAGATGTTCAAATACCATGTATGAATCTCCATCCCGGTTGTATATATAGTGACCTTTAGACATTTTATAAGGTAAAGAGGTGATAAGGTGATCAAGTAATTCAGAAACTACAACCAAGTTGTTTCAATCCCACAAAAGCAGTCACTGGCCAGAAGCAACGTTTTCAATAAAACCTTAAGATCAAAAAAACCAAAACATATTTAGCTGGATAAAATACTCATTATCTGGGGTCCATGTTTGCTAAAACACTAAATTAGAAAGAAAAAACACTTTAATTATTTGCTTTTTTTAGTCACTAGTATATATACACACAACTGAAAAGCAATGTTTTCAGTGCTTAGACTCTCCTCCTTTTATTGTTCTGTTTCCTCCAAACAGCAAATGTTTTTCCCTCTTTTTTCCCTCCAAATACTGGAATGTTTACTGCTTAAAGATAACTTCAAGCCTGATCATCTGCAATCAGTTGGTTTTGGATGAAAAACAAAATCCATTTATTAGAATCTGAAAACAAATAAAATCCTTCAGAGGTATTTACTCCTTGTGTGTGTGTGTGTGTTAAGATGTAGCAGGTTTCAGGATTCACTGTTCCCCTCAGGGATCCTCCAAATTTGGGAAGAAGTCTGGTTTTTACTGGTTTAGACATTTCATTACCACTTTCTCTATAGCTGCTGCCTCTTCTCTTGGCATTCGGTCAAGAAAATCATCGTAGTGCTTCAGTCCTATTTTCTGAGTGTTGCTTGGGTGGGCTTTTGTTCGGATGTCCTCCAGCGTGCGAAAACCCTACAAAAAAAACGAGAAGATTAAAAGATTATGCATTTTTCTACAAAGTAACATGTCTTCAAAAGTATAATAAAAAAACAAAGGTATATATAAAATAATTTTAGAGTTGCGCGTTTATCATTGCCAACACCTTCAATGACTTTATACTGTAAAAAGAATATTCAGAATGTGAGTAAAGTGCCTTATAGTTACACACAGTTAGATATAATTAAAACACTAAGTAAAAGTTAAACTCCTCTTGTGAGCAACCAAAGACAAATACTTCTGAAGAGAATATAATAATCAATCTATAAAGGAATAATACAGTCTAATACAGTCAATATGAAGTTATGAATAATTAGCAATCAACATTCCCCTGGTTTCTAAAGACATAACAAATGTAAGTGAGGAAGGTTGTTACAGCCTGCATACAGTATAAAAGTTAACTTTGAGTCAGTTCCTGTTAAAAAATGTCAATCTCTAATGTTTCCGGCATTCTTGCTTGTGAGATTTTACAAAATAGGCCACTTTCAAACAGCTGGACTGATCTGCTGGAAAGTTCCTAAGAGAAATATTTTAACCTGATAAACTTCAAAAATCAAACAAGAATTTGTGAAAGTAGACCTAAAACCAGAAAACCCCCCACCAAAAAATACAACTCGCAAAAAACCTTCAAGAAAGCAGAATTTCTCTTCATAAACTTGTGCAACACTGACACCCTCCCTAAAAACGACATGCGTCTGTCATGGCTGAAGCTAAAAATCACTGCACGAGATAAAGGTTTAAAATGTCAGTAACAAATATGAACAGCATGTATGTATAAGTATGAGATAATAGATGTTACATTTGACTGAGGCATGATAAAGTTGTTTTTTTTTACCTGTTGGTACCAAAGTTGTGCCGTCTTCGCTCCTGCACCCCAGATGTTGGTGAAAAGCTCCAAGACAGGCACGGCCTCTCCAATGTGATCGAGCTTCCGCAGGTGGCCACTCTCCATTATTTCTTCTATTTTGTCCGCCATGCGTTTTCCTATTCCCGGGATCTGACAAGCTTCCTAACACCATTGGTAGGAGGAGAAAACGAAATATTAATTCAATGAACCTTTTCACAGTTTGTCACATTAAAACCACAAGCATCAATGTCATTTATTGAGATTTTATATGATTGATCAACAAAAACGTGTTTGTGGTGTGGGTGTCTATTCAGCCCCTTTAAATACGACACCTCTAAATGAAACAGTGCAACTAATTGCCTTCAGAGGTCACCTGATTAGGAAATAGTGGGTTTCACCCTTGTGTAATTTGACCTCAGGACAAATCCAGCTGTTTTGTGGAGGCCCCTGGTAGAGAACATAACAAACAGCATCATGAAAACCAAGAAACACAGCAGACACCCCAAAGTGAAACATGGTGCTGGCAGCATCATGCTGTGGGGACAGGAAAGACAGATGAAGCTAAAACCTGGAATCCTGGAAGATGCCGTTTTGTAAAAGACTTGAGACTGTTTGGGAAGACAGTAACCCCAAACATACAGCCAGAGATAAAACAGAGTGGTTTAGATCATATTGGTGAGTTAGAATGGACCAGTCAAAGTCCAGACCAAAACCAAAGACTCTGTAGTAGGTCATGAAAACTGATGTTAACAGATGCTCTTCAGTCAATCTGACAAAGAATGGGCAGGATTTCAGGTGGCTCTACACTGTATTGACTCAGAAGGGCTGAAAAGACATGCTCAACACACGTTACAGATTTTTATTTAAAAAATATTTTTTTTAAATAGCCTGTCACATAAAAACCCAACAAATACATTGACGTCTGTGGTTCTCATGACAAAATGGTAAAAGTTTCAAAAGGAACGCATACATTTGCTAAGTACCGTTGACTATCCTTATTTTACAACAGATTAGAAGTGCACTGGTCGAATTATATTAATTATATGTTAAGCCGATCTTATCCTCCTCTGCAGAGGTCTAGAAATCAGCCACTTTTGCTCTGGTGTGAGACAGACTGACAGACCAGCACACCAGGTCACTTCTGAACATGCAGTTAAAGCAAGTTTGTATTGTTTCATGGGTATAGTTCAATGTTTTTCCAATAACATTTGAACATTGAAGGTGTATTGTGAGCTTATAAAACCTGACCGTGTCAGTTATAAAAACAAAATCTGTATTGGCTAACATCTGAGTTGGCAGGTCGGGATTTTTAAAGATCGGTGATCGGCCAGAAAACGGCAATCGGTGCTCCTCTACTACAGAACATAGAAAACCAGCAAATAAAGTTGCCATATATGCATTTTCTGCATGACAAATATTAAGAGTGAAAGCTTTAGAATCAGGCTACCTGATATGATTGAACGGGTTTGTGGTAGCTCTTCAGTGCGTTGACAGCCTTGGAGTAGCCCAGTGCTCTCCACTTGTCTCCTTGATGTGTGTAGGCCTTGGCCAGCACTTCCAGCTTGTCTGTGATATGCTTGTTGAAGTTTTTGCTTTTGGACTGAGAAGACTGAGCACAGACCCACTTTCCTGGCATGGGTTTCCGAGCATCAGCAGCAGCATCCGGACCGGAGTTTGTGTCGGAGCCGGGAGTCTCCTCTTCAGGGTGCTGACCGGTGAGAAGAGCTTCCAGGTCGCCCTGAGAGACGCCATCTTCCTCTCGGTGAGCTTCTTCTTTATCTTCTGGGATTGTCTGGAAGCAGGTGCAACATAAATTTAAAAGATGATACAACACAGACTGCCCTCTTCTGTTCAAAGTATAGATGCAGTGGTTGACAGTAGCAAATATGTAGCTAATGAATGCCAACTTACTGTGTCTATCGTCTCCTCTTGCTTGGTTAGATGACTTTCTGGCTCTGTGGTTGTCTCCGCACAATGTTCAACAGGTCCTGATTGCTTTTGTTTGCCGTCATGCTTTGATTCTGAAAAACTTATTGAAGAACAAATTAAAAATGTTATTAAAGTGATCATTTAGTTGTGTTTCTCATTAATGGAGTGTCAAAGGGATGTGTAAGTGATCATATGGAGTATTTTGTACATCTCAAAATATCATTAAAAAGTTTTTGTCACTCATTTCAGAAAGTAAAACTTGTATAGATTCCTTACACATAAAGTGAAATATTTCAAGCTTTTATTTCTTGACATGTTGATGATTACAGCTTACTGATCATGAAAACCCCAAATTCAGATCAATAAAAAAGGAGATTTTGAACAGAAATGTGAGGTTTTTGAAAAGTATGTTCAGTTCTATGCCCTGAATACTTGGTTTGTCCCTAATGACCCAGACTGGGAGACAGGCTCCGGAAACCTTTGGAGGTGTTTTGAGTCAATCAGCTGATTAGGATGTGACACCATGAGTTTCTAATAATCAAATTTTCCGCAATATTCAATTTTTCTCAGACACTGAATGTTGGGTTTTCATGATCTGTAGACTATAAAAAGCAAAACTACAAGAAATAAAGGCTTGAAATATTTCACTTTGTGTATTAAATCAATATAAAGAGTTTCAGTTTCTGAAATAGGTGAAAAAAACTGTTGGAATTTTTCACAATGTTCACATTTTTGAGACATACCTGCATGTCCTAATATAAGACAGAAATAAAAGTGGCAACACATTCATGTTCTAAAACAAGGAACCATATAATGAACCTTTTGGTTAAAAGAAGGCTGTAGTCTTCATCATCCAGGAGTCTCTTCTCACTAATACACAAGCTTAGCCATGTGCATTTCACAAGATGGACATCAGAGGGCAGTTGATACACTTTCAGCAGGCGCAGAGCCCTGTCACGGTCCATGGTGTCATCAACAACAACGTGAGTAACACAAGGGGACATGGAACTCTCGATTTGCCCTCCGTTCTGTTGGATTTGTCTGTGGAAGATTTGGCATCTGGCGTTTCCGATTCCAGCCGGCAGAAGGTACACTGTGAATCCATTAAAGATGTTTCCTGAGGCAGAAACGGAAACAATAAGCAATAACATAATGTTTTTCAGATCCTGAAGGTTGGTCTTTCTTTTTTTGGATAATTTGCTTCATACAGCACCATGCAAAACTATTCATACCCCTTAAACGTGTTCATATTTTGTCACATGACAACCACAAACTTCTTTGAACTTTAGTATGATTTTATTCTCAAAATATTAGCATATTGTAATAAAGTTCATTATTTTCCATAATGTCATGATGAAAATTTAACATTCATATATTTTAGATTCATTGCACACTAACTGAAATATTTCAGATCTTTTATTGTCTTAACACGGATGATTTTGGCAAACAGCTCATGAAAACCCAAAATTCCTATCTCACAAAATTAGCATATTTCATCCGACCAATAAAAGAAAAGTGTTTTTAATACAAAAAACGTCAACCTTCAAATAATCATGTACAGTTATACACTCAATACTTGGTCGGGAATCCTTTTGCAGAAATGACTGCTTCAGTGCGGCGTGGCATGGAGGCAATCAGCCTGTGGCACTGCTGAGGTCTTATGGAGGCCCAGGATGCTTCGATAGCGGCCTTTAGCTCATCCAGAGTGTTGGGTCTTGAGTCTCTCAACGTTCTCTTCACAATATCCTACAGATTCTCTATGGGGTTCAGGTCAGGAGAGTTGGCAGGCCAATTGAGCACAGTGATACCATGGTCAGTAAACCATTTACCAGTGGTTTTGGCACTGTGAGCAGGTGCCAGGTCATGCTGACAAATGAAATCTTCATCTCCATAAAGCTTTTCAGCAGATGGAAGCATGAAGTGCTCCAAAATCTCCTGATAGCTAGCTGCATTGACCCTGCCCTTGATAAAACACAGTGGACCAACACCAGCAGCTGACACGGCACCCCAGACCATCACTGACTGTGGGTACTTGACACTGGACTTCTGGCATTTTGGCATTTCCTTCTCCCCAGTCTTCCTCCAGACTCTGGCACCATGATTTCCGAATGACATGCAGAATTTGCTTTCATCTGAAAAAAGTACTTTGGACCACTGAGCAACAGTCCAGTGCTGCTTCTCTGTAGCCCAGGTCAGGCGCTTCTGCCACTGTTTCTGGTTCAAAAGTGGCTTGACCTGGGGAATGCGGCACCTGTAGCCCATTTCCTGCACACGCCTGTGCACTGTGGCTCTGGATGTTTCTACTCCAGACTCAGTCCACTGCTTCCGCAGGTCCCCCAAGGTCTGGAATCGGCCCTTCTCCACAATCTTCCTCAGGGTCTGGTCACCTCTTCTCGTTGTGCAGCGTTTTCTGCCACACTTTTTCCTTCCCACAGACTTCCCACTGAGGTGCCTTGATACAGCACTCTGGGAACAGCCTATCCGTTCAGAAATTTCTTTCTGTGTCTTACCCTCTTGCTTGAGGGTGTCAATAGTGGCCTTCTGGACAGCAGTCAGGTCGGCAGTCTTACCCATGATTGGGGTTTTGAGTGATGAACCAGGCTGGGAGTTTTAAAGGCCTCAGGAATCTTTTGCAGGTGTTTAGAGTTAACTCGTTGATTCAGATGATTAGGTTCATAGCTCGTTTAGAGACCCTTTTAATGATATGCTAATTTTGTGAGATAGGAATTTTGGGTTTTCATGAGCTGTATGCCAAAATCATCCGTATTAAGACAATAAAAGACCTGAAATATTTCAGTTAGTGTGCAATGAATCTAAAATATATGAATGTTAAATTTTCATCATGACATTATGGAAAATAATGAACTTTATCACAATATGCTAATATTTTGAGAAGGACCTGTATATATCACTTGATTCAATTTTATGTTTTTAAAAAAAAAAGTGAAAACAATGTCTTTCACTTAAAAACAATGCCCTAATGTTTTGGTTTATAACAATCTATCATTAAAAATCACTGAAGCCTGTGGTTGTGACTTGAAAAGCAGTTGTGGAAAAGGGCCATAAATACTTCTGCAAATATGTGTGATATTTGTTTAAACTGTCATTCTCAGTCTACAGCTCACATAAACAAAAATAACAACCTGTAACATCATGGTCATCTGCTTTCTTCTTGAGTGGAGGCAAATCCTTCCCCTGCAGCACTTTAGCTCGTTTAACTTTGGGGAAGGCTTTCATGATCCCGTGACGAGGATCCATCCTGGTTGTTAAAGTGAGGAGCCACCGGCCTGTTGAATGAAACAGATTAAAACCCTGCAGTGTGGAGCTCTGCAGCATTAACTAATTAACACCATATACTATATACTATTAGAATTGCTGTGTCAATCATCTGTAATCACAGAAGACACCTGAATTTATTATGTCACTGATGACAAACACATCAAGGTTTCTGCAGCGTATTTTTTGTTTTCCCATTAAGGATGACTTTATTTTACTTTACCCCATCATCTTCCTGTAGAATAGCTTCTATAATATTGAAACAGTTGGATTTTAAACATGTATATAATATATATAAACAGAACGTTTCTATTACAGAGTTTCAGGATAAAGCAATACAGTACCTGAGTAAACATAGCTTTGACGATTACATCAACTCTTACACTAAAAGGGAAAACAAATCAATACATCTCCAACATTATCATGTAAAGTTTTCACTATCAAATTTAATGTGACCTTCACATCACCATTATTCGGCCTAGTATTCTAAAGGGGGAACCATCTAACCCACCAGTTATTGCTGCTCGTGTGAAATACCATTCAATTGAGCTGTGCTAGCAAGCTAGTTAAAGTTCAAGCTAACGTTAAACACATATAACGTGTTTAATAATGCTCCGGCGCTTTTTTAGTCCATTTTACCAACATTAAGATTATAGTTCAAAAGTGAAATCTCCAACTTCCAATACCTCAGCTCTTAACCCAGTTCTGCTGGAACCGTGTCACAAGTGTCACTACCCGATCTTTCCAGGAAGCACAATTCCTAGCGTCAGCACATTTGCGCATGCGCAAACAGAATCACTTCCGGATCGCTGTTCTTCTTCTTCTGTGTTATTTTTTGGCAGTTGGCAAATAACTTTATGATGTGCATTACCGCCACCGACTGGTATGGAGTGTGGTTCTTCATGGTTTTAAATCTTATTTACTGTTACAACAATCAAATTCTATTTATTAATTTAGTGTTTTTGAAAAATCTAATTATAATTTGAATATGCTTGCTACCTAAACTTCTTTGCAAAGTATCTCTCAAAATAAAATTTTCTTTAATACCTACAAATTCTCTCCTTAAAATTGTTCTTTCTTGTTCATATTTCTGACACTTCAATATTACATGTTCTGTTGTTTCCTCCTCTCCACAATGATCACATTTTCCTGTATTATGTTTATTTATCTTGAACAATGTAGAATTAAGTCCTGTATGTCCTATTCTTAATCTTGTAATTAACCTTTCCTCTTTTCTACTCCTTCTTCCAGTTCTTACTTCTCCTACTATCTTGTTGATTCTGTAAAACCATCTTCCTTTCTTTTCTTCATCCCACCTTTTTTGCCACTCTTTCCTGATTCTCTGTTTAATTATATTTCTTGCCTCTGACCTACTAATATTAATTATAAAGCTAATGTTGTTTTGTGTTGCCTTCTTTGCCATCCTGTCCGCCATCTCATTCCCTCCAACTCCTACATGTGCTGGTACCCATAAAAACACTAATATTAATCCCATTCTTTGTATTCTTAATAAAGTATGTTTTATTTCCAACAAAATGTCTGGTCTACCCTCTGAATGATTATGTTTTAAACTTAATAATGCTGAACTTGAGTCTGAACAAATTATTGTTTTTAATGGTTTTATATCCTCCACCCACTGCACTGCTAACAATATGGCTAATAATTCTCCTGAATATACTGATAATCCATCTGTAATTCTTTTTCCTACTTTTATTTTAAATTCTGGTATTACAAATGCTACTCCTATTTTTTCATCTGTTTTTGATGCATCTGTGTAAATCTGGACATAATGATAGTAATTGTTTATATATTCTTGTATTATACTTGAATCTAATCTACATTTTGGATCCTTTTTCTTTTCCATCAATGCCATATCCACCACTGCTTCTGGTAATAGCCACGGTGGCACTACTGGCAAAGGCAACATTAAACTTATTTCTTTTTCATATATTTGAAATTCTTCTGCTATATTATTGATAATCCAACCAAAACTCTTAACTTGTTTTTTTTCTTTTTCCCAGCATGGTTTTAAAATATCACGTGTGGGATGATCCGGATTATTGCTTTGTAAATTTATCCAGTAATTTAATGCTAACTGTTTCCTTCTTAAATCTAATGGCATCTCTCCCATCTCTACCTGAAGTGCTGCTATTGGACTGGTTCTGATTGCTCCTGTACTAATTCTTAAAGCTTGATGTTGTATATTGTCTAATTTTATAAGATGAGTGTTTGCTGCTGATCCATAAATTATACTTCCATAATCAATATTTGATCCAATTAATCCTGTATAAATTCTTTTTAATGATGTTCGATCTGCTCCCGAATCAATACCAGCCATACATCTCATAATGTTTAATATTTTTTTGCATTTATCTATGATTTTTTCTATATGTACTTTCCATATAATTTTTTCATCAAACCATATACCTAAAAAATTTATATTTTTTACTTGTTCTAAAACTTGATTGTATAATTTTAGTTTTATATTTTCTCTTTTCCTTTTCTGTGTAAACACCATTACTTTTGTTTTTTCTACTGAGAACTTAAATCCCCATTGATTTGCCCATTGTTCTATTCTAATAATCTCATCCTGTATTTTCTTTTCAATAAGTTTGATATTACGACCCCTTTTCCATATAGCTCCATCATCTGCAAATAGTGAGCAACCGACGTCCTTACCAATATTTTTAAATACATCATTTATCATTATAGAAAACAATAACGGACTTATAATACTTCCTTGAGGAGTACCATTATCTTTTATATATTTATCTGACAATTCTTGACCAATTCTTACTTGTATTGTTCTATTTGATAAAAAATCTTTAATCCAGTTAAACATTTTTCCAGTAATACCCATTTTATGTAATTTAATTAATAATCCTTCAACCCACATCATGTCATATGCTTTTTCTATATCAAAAAATACAGCTACTACATTTTCTTTGTTTATTTGTGCTCTCCTAATTTCATATTCTAAACATAATGCAGAGTCATTTGTGCTTCTCCCTTTTCTAAACCCATTTTGATTTCTAGATATATATCCATTAATATTTAAATAATATGTTAATCTATTATTAATCATTTTTTCCATTATTTTACAAATATTTGATGTTAATGCGATTGGTCTATAATTTTCTGGTTTTGTGTTATCTTTTCCTGGTTTAGCTATTGGAATAATTATTGCTTCCTTCCAGCTCTGTGGCAGCTCTCCCTCCTCCCAGACTTTATTGTATAATTCTAATATTTTGTCTTTTGCTTTGTCATTAAGATGTTCTATCATCGTATAGTACATTTGATCTTTTCCAGGTGATGTATTTTTTGTTTTCCTGGTTACAAAGTTCAATTCTCCTTGTGTAAATGGTTCATTTATTAATTTATTTGTATCTACATTATTTTGCATTAATTCTTTATATTTAATCTTTGTGATTTCCCAACCTTTCTTTCCCTCTTCACTAATATTATTTGAACTATGAATTTTACTAAATGTTTTAGCTAATATTTCTGCTTTTTCTTTATCTTCCGTTATAGTTATATTATCTATTTTTAATGTAGGATATCCATATTCTTTTCTAATACCCTTCATTCTTTTAATCGTTTGATCAGTTTTTGTTTCTCTCCCTACGGTATTACAAAGGTTTCTCCAATATTCTCTTTTTGCATGTTTAATTATCTTTCTTACATTTGCCTGCTTTCTTTTGTACTCAATTAGATTCTGATAAATTGGGTTACTTTTTAACATTTTAAATGCTTTATTTCTTAATTTTATTACTTCACTACAATCTTTTGTCCACCATGGCACAATTTTTTTATCGTTCTTTCTTCCTCCTTTTTTTATTGATTCTTCTGCAGCCTGTAAATTTTTTTATTTATATCAATTGACTCATCTATTTCTTCCAATTTCTTTTGACTTAAATATTTAAATTTTTCCCAATCAGCCTTATTAAAGTTCCATCTTTTATATAATCCTGTATTCCTGTTATTTATTAATATTCCTGTTATGATTTTAATGGGGTAATGATCACTGCCTACTGTTGTATCTTTGTCAATGTCCCACTCACAGTTATTGGCTAAACAATTTGATATAAATGTTAAATCAATCACAGACTCTGTACCTGTTTTTACATTAATTCTTGTTCCTCTTCCATCATTTATACATACCAAATTTTTTATTTCCATTATTTCTTCAATAACTTGTCCATTTTTATCATTACATTTTCCCCATAATGTGCTGTTAGCATTAAAATCTCCACACCAGACTACTTTTCCTTCTAAGTATCCCATTAATTCATCCATCAACTCAAATGATAATATTTTACATGGATTATAAAAATTTATTATTTTACATTTTTCTTTTTTATTGTAAATTTCAACTACTATGTATTCTAACTCTTTGCCTTTTCCTAATATCTGATATTGTATCCCTTCTTTTATAAATATTCCACATCCTCCTCCACTTCCTTCTATTCTATCCCTTCTGATACTATTATACCCTTTAAACACAAAATCTAGGTTTGGTTTTAACCACGTCTCCTGTATACATATAATTTCTGGTTTTTCTTCAATTCCATCTATATACCATTTAAATTCCTGTCCATTAGCGATTAAGCTTCTTTCATTCCATTGTAATATTATCATATATTTCTATCAGCTGGGTTCCTCCTTGCCTCCCATCTGTTTCCAACTTTTTATTAATGTTTTCCCAAGATCCTTCTTTAAACCCTAAGAACTTTTCTGCTCCTCTGACTATTATTTTAATCTTTTCTGTTTTGTGTTTAGCCTGTTCAGTGCAGTTAATGACATAAGCTATGAATAATATCAGTTTTTCCACAGACATTGTAACATTTTCCTCTGATTCTACTATTCTTTGTTGATAATCTGGAATCCTAATTTGACCTTCATCCCTTGATCTTTCTTTCTGTACATTTTTGACTGCTTCGGCATAGCTTATGTTTTTAGTCATTTTAATTTGTTGAATTTCTTTTGCTTTCTTCCTTACCTCACATCCCCTGAATGTAACTCTATGTTTCCCTCCACAATTGCAACATTTTTCCTGCACTTCTTCCCCACAATCTTCAATTCTGTGATCTTCTCCACACTTTGGACATCTTTGTTTTCCTTTACAGACAGCTGCTATATGACCATATCTCTGACATTTAAAACATCTTAGTGGTGGAGGAATGAAAGGCCTCACAGAAAAACTCAAATATCCTATTTTAACATTTTGTGGCAACACCTTTTCTTCAAAGTCTATTAAAAATAGGCTTCCTACTCTTTCTCCATTTACATTTTTTGTCAGTCTTTTGAGATTTTTTATCTTTGCACCAACAATGCTTTTTTTTAACTTGTCTAGATCTTCCTCCAGAGGAATGCCATAAATTACCCCCCAAATGATTTTATCTTCTCCTATAATCTTCCTCTCTGTCACCGTTTTCTTGCAAATGTTTTCAACTTGTAAAGCCTTTCTTCTTTGTTCTTCGGTTTTACACAACACCAGTATATTTCCATCTCTCAAGACCTTCACCATTTCAACATCTCCTATCTTTTTTTTTATTTCTCTAGATGGTGAAATAGGAGTCAGGTTCTCTTTTTCTTCTTCATTTTTTATCTTTAATATTATTTTACATTCTTCCCTTCCAATTTTCCTCCTAACTACTCTCTCTTCTTCAGAACTGTTTTCTTCCAGCTCTCTTTTACTCCTTTGGCTGTCTAACAATTTCCCTTCTTCTGCTTTACCTCTTCCGCGTCCTCTCCCTCTACTTACTGGCGTCCATTCATCAAAGTCCATATTGTCCTCCTGTGTGTCCATTCTGAACCATTCACATACCAGTTTATGCCTTTTACCGCCACTTCCAAAAGTAAATAATTTCTACCACTGTGGGGTTCTAAGTAGACCAGCGTTTTCAGACCGAAGTTTCGCGCTCCGCCGACCGGTTCGAGCAGCCTCAGCCTGTCGTCGTCCTACCCTCCAATCCCAGCCCCGGATCGCTGTTGAATGCACTTTGGTCATTTGTACTGGAAATAAGTATTTCCATCCTTAATTATAACGGTGTGCTATATTATATCCTGTCAACTCTTTTAATATAACGTTATATACATTTTGAAATTAAAATGTAGATATAGATCAAGTAGAACATATTTATGATATTCAATTATTACTTGCTATTAAAAGAACCTACTTTCCTAAACAATACTATAATTTACTCAATAAAAATTGTCATTATTTTGTTCGAGAAATATATTTTAATAGAAATTCTTTATCAGACATATTGATTGAACATTAACGTATTTACGCTGTCAATGCGCCCTCTGATGTCTCCAAAGGAGAGATGTCTCTTTCTTGTGGAGACATTCGTTTTCTTTTCTTTTTTTCCTGGAATAAAAATCCACGTTTTTTGAAAACGTTTACTGTTCCAGAAAAAAATGCAGGTGACGAAATACTGCAAACGGATCCATTCTGTGATCAAAACTGTTGCAGTGTGCAGTACAGAGAGAATGAAATGTTCAAACGAATTTAAATTTTCTCTCCATGACGTAATCATTGTGCATGTTTAGAGCAGTCAGTAAGGCTAAGTATAGGTCCAATGCTTTCTTCATCAAATTCTCCAGTTTTAACTGCACATTCCACTTTGCTATTGCTTTGTGGGTATTTCTGGCTGCTTGTATTATGGGGAAAGCCATATGACTTAGCAAACACAGCAAAAGTGAAACTGGAAAACTGATCACCGTTATCTGTAATTATCATCTTTGAAATGCTGTAACCCGCAAACATAGATTTCAGGTGGTGGATCACATCAGATGATCTTGTGGGTCTACGTTGAGCAATTTCCTCAAATCTTGATGCCTAATCCACAACCAATAAATAGTTCTTGCCTTTCAGAGTAAACAGATAAGTCCCAAGTTTCTGCCATTGTCTTTCTGGATGCTGTGATGGCATCAATGGCTCAGTGTGATTCCCTTTCTGTCTTTTGCAAGTGTGGCATTTGAGAACCAATTATTTTAGCTGCTGGCTCAGTCTAGGTCACCACACTGACTGTCATGCTCGCTCTTTACATTTCACTACTCCCTGGTGTCCTCCTTGTAGTCTCATGAGGACATCATTTCTCATAGTGGAACGAATAACAAATCTATCTCTTTTTAACACAAGACCATAATTCACTGTAAGGAATGCTTTATCTTGAATATAGAATTCACTGTTAAGAAAATGCAAGCTGTGATTGTTAGAATAGAACAATGGGCATTTTAATGAGGATTTAAGTTTTCAATCAAACAAACAAGTTATGGTGTTTACAAAGAAACAAGAGAGGAAATACATTTTTAATTATTTAAATAAATTTCAGAACAAGTAAAATGTTTTAGGAATATGGTTTGATGAGACAATCATATGGAAAATGCATTTACAGAAAGTGAGATATAAATGTAAAAATGTCCTAAATATTAGGTTTGACTGGCAGTGACTGGAAACGTATAGGGGAACTTTAAAACCAATTTAAAGCTCAGCACTGATCAGAGTAAATACGGATTATGTAAGTATATTTTATAGTTCAGCAGCAAAGAGACAAAAATAGACATAATACAACATCAAGCATTAAAGCTTTGTTCAGGAGCATTTAAAACCACACCAACAGCAGCAGGTAGAAATGGGAGAAATGCCATTAGATCTGAGAAGACTACGATAAGCAGAAAATTATTGGTTAAATTTACAAGGTAATAAACTGGATCATCACACACATGATATCTCAAATCCACGAAGTAAAAAAGGAACAAAAGAAACAAGAATTTTTGGATAGATTATTAGAAAGATGACTAGAAAATTCTGAATACATCATTTAGAAATAAGCCCACTGTTCTCTCTATCAGTTATAAGATAAGATGGCAAAAAAGCAACGCAAAATCATATTAATTTTACAGTACACACAAGCAAATCAAAGACAAGGAGTAACATCATACAAACACAGAAGAAGAAATGGCAGAAAAGATGGGATGGGGACAGAGAAGGAAGGTGGTTGTATAGGATCAAAAAGGCAGCAAGATAAATGAGAACTAGAAGAAGGAGAAAGATCAATTACAAGACTAAAATTTGGACACACAGGATTTAATTATAAGCTTTCTAAAATAAAAAAGCATAATACAGGGAAATGTGACCACTGTGGGGAGGTTGTAACAATAGAACAATGTCAGAGAAATGAGCATGAAAGAAAATATGCAAGCAGGGACTTTAAAAAGATGAAGGAAAAGTTCACATAATAAAAGTATTGCAAAGCAACTTGGGGAGCAAAGATATACAAATTATTACTCGATTTAAAGAAAACAAAATTGATTAATAGATTTTGATTATATAGTAAGTATTAAAGGATATACATTCATACCTGATTCTGATACCATTGAATATTAAACCATGATGATCCACACTCCATACCAGTAGGTGGCGGAAATGCACATATTTCGTTGTCAGCCAACCGCCATTTTAAAGACAGAAGAAGAACCAACCGCAGGACACCAAAGAAGAAGACGACGACTTTAACAGAGATTGTTCTTTGTCTTTGGACCAACAGAGTAATCTTCTTTAGCCTCACTGAGTTCGGATGGAAGCTGGGCTCTAATTGCTCATTAAGTGTTAAAGGAACATTTGAAGAGAAGCTAACAACAGAGATGTGGAGACAGCAGCTCAAACGGGGGCAGAGTGCCGCAGCGAGAGAGATTTCCCAAACAGCTAAAAAAGAGGGCCAAGAATATAAGCTGTGTCCGAACATCCTGGAGGCTGGTTTCAACCCCAAGATTTTGCTGCACAGATTGGGTTTGTATGTTTTCATACCAGTTATAGTTTAAGAACATGTTTAGGTTACTAATGGATTAGCTTTTTAAAGCCCACATGTACCCCATAGACAGAAAACGGTCAACGGTTCATTTGTCGGTAGAAACGACCCGTGTCCGACATCTTGTAAGTGGTGAGTTGGGCTTGGAAATTGTTGTGGAATTTTCTTATCAAAGTGGGTAGAAGTTGACTCATAACAAGAGAAAATCCGGACTTTGTCTTTATAAGTTTTATTCAAAGGCATTCAGCGTTTGAATGACTCTGTCACCAAGCAAGTCAGTTGAAACAGAGCCCCGATCAACATTTACACACAGTATTTATACCAGAACATGACAGTGTTATCTCAACTGCAAAGAGTCTGTGTTTTATGACCCAAACCCTTCTTGAGTTCAAAGGTGACAAGGTTATCTAGGAACAGACCTAACTGCCCTTCCTGACATTGTCCTAAAGATGGGTCTGAACCATTAAACTTCTGATAATGGCTTTTACAGCTTCTTCCTCTAACACAGATGTTCTGAGGAGTAAAAAAAGGTTATACACTGTTAAATGCTTACTGCAAGAATTTCCATCATACTCCCTTCTTCTGATTACAAGATAATCACAACTAAAGGAAAAGTCTTCAAAACCATCACCCCTCTCAGCTAACAGATAATCCAAAGCCATTCTATTTTGCAAACTCATAGTTCTTATAGCCTGCTGCTCCGTAGTTAGAACAGTGAAACCTTCCTCAGATAAAGCAGTAAGATTAAAAGTTAACACAAAGGGATCAGGAGCCAAAGATCCTGAAATAGTATAAGGATCAGTTCTGATAGGACATGACTCAAATTTATATCTGTTGATTAAAGCACATAAAACAGATATAATAGGTTCGCAACCTACTGTCTTCCCAAGGAAATAAGGTGTACTTTCCTCCTGTGTAATACAAATATCTGGATCTTTAATCGGATTTCTAATACCTCGAAGTCTATAAAGAGTTCCTGTAGACGCACATGTTAAATTAATCTCACTAGAAAATCTACTAACATTTCTGCTTTCCCTTACACTATAATTCCTCACAGTTTTGATGCATCAGTTGCCACCAAACATTATCAGTATGATCATAGTAGTCAGAAAAGTGATGAATCTCTCTTCGAATCCGCTGATGAGTATTATTAGTCAGATTAACCACACATTGTCTTTGTTGTACCTTTCCCCAAATGAACACAAGAGTTATAAAAATACTTGCAATACCAATCATTAGCATCAGAACAGACCTTCCATATAGCTGCATCGTGACCTTGAAGTGGAATGTCCTTTCTTCTGGTACTGAAAGCAAACAGTTTTTTCTCAAAGAAAACAAATTATAAACAACTTAAAAAAAAACAAAAAATCCTGCTGTCTCTCCTGAATGGCTTCAAGCTGCCCTGTTACCAGTCTGGTACAGGTGGGCGGTCGTAGGAAGCTCCTCTAGAAATATATTTAGAAACAGGAACTCTAACCTGCTGGAAGTTAGGCTTCCATAGTCCAACTAAACAACGGTGGAAATGAACACATTCAAATTTGTAATAATACCATAATGATAAATATCAAGCAATAAACATAAAAGTTAGATAAAAGCATCCGAGATTTCCTCCTCAGAGTCAGTCTCGCTGTCAAAGTGGGAGGAAAGAATCTCTCACTGTGGTGTGTGTGCAGTGAGGCAAATGACCTTATGATTTCTAACTTTCAGGCAATGCGATGGCCTTAAGTAGATTCTGAAATAACGTTGCACTGCCCAAGGGATTATTGTGCCCTTGTAAAAACAGTGTTCTTCAACCACCTGTTCAATCACTCGCCAGTGATCAGCTTACAGTTCTTTGTCTTGTGGTGGTCCGCTGTCCTCACACCTTTCAGCCGTGGATGATCCAGTTGGAAGATGACTTGTCCTGGAAGCCAGATGAGCTTTCCTGCAGCTTTCCTGGGTGTCTAGTAGGATCTGATATGGGCCATTCCAGCACCTGGACTTCCTGTGTTTTCTCCTAGATTCTCTGACCAGAATCCAGTCGCCAGGAATAAAGGACTGGAGGGTGGAAGTGGCTGTTTCTGGTAATGCAGCCTTCACCGTCTGTGAAACTTGAGAAAACACAGTGGACAGGTTTTGACAGTAAAACAACATCCTATCTTCACACA
Source organism: Girardinichthys multiradiatus (assembly GCF_021462225.1). Taxonomy (NCBI): domain Eukaryota; kingdom Metazoa; phylum Chordata; class Actinopteri; order Cyprinodontiformes; family Goodeidae; genus Girardinichthys; species Girardinichthys multiradiatus. The sequence goes on from NC_061818.1 coordinate 16,385,845, forward strand.
AAGATGTGGAAGAAAATTATCTTGGCAATATCCGCATGTCCAAATTAGGAGACCTGCCACACAGCACTTCAAAAGGACTGAGATTTGCCTGTGTCATTTGTCTCAATCTCATATAAGTGAGAACAGGGCCTTCACAACGCTTGGCTAATTTTCAATTCAAAGTCCCATTCTCAAACCTAAGTGCTTAACTACATGAACTTCATCAAAACATCCAACAAAATCCAAAGAATTGATCTTCTGACTTCACCTGATATACTAGCAGTGACCATCAGCTAAATATTCTGAATATCAAAAATGTGACATGATGTTTGGGGAAGAGAGGTTTTCAGAATGTGGTCTTAGGGAGCTATGCACCATTTATATAAACAAAGTACAACGTCTCTCTCGCATTGTCACTAAGTCCTCACTGGAGGTATGAGCTACCCTTTTTCCCATGAGTGCTAAAACTTTTGGAACCCCATGTTACTTTATTCTGACATTCCCCTCTTCTGGCGCAGGGTCCAACCCATGCGACAATCCAGCAAAAAGTTTGTACAAAAATGTTCTAGTAACCAAGATCACATTACCTAGAACCAAAGAAATGAATTCTGACATAACTATGTGTCACTATGAATTTAATGAAAGCAACATAAAGAAAATCCAGATGTTTTTAACTGCAATTCAGTTCCATTAACAACTAAACACAAACTTTAGTTATTCACGTCATCAATGTCTCACTTAGAAATTAGTCACATATCATCCTGATTTGTCTTGTATGAAGATGAGTATTAGATTAATAGACATCCAATGTAATTCAGATGCATAAACCCTACAAATTCGAATCTAATAAATAATTCCCACCAAGTATAAAGTCATGACTCTGATTCTTTATCAAAAATATATTCCTTACTTTTGGCATATCTTGAACTGTCAGTTAGCTTAATGGTACCAGGGAAACTTTCAATCTAATAAATCACCAATGATTCTGCATGCAAAACTAATTCTTCAAACTAGTTTAAACTGTTTCATTAACCTTTTAATAGTAAAACACATAAATCTAAAAGTCATGCTACATCCTTAATCATTATACAAAAAAAAAAAACATGTTTTTAAGGCAACAATCACTACAAGCATTTTGATTATATTGTCTCTTAAACAATGTTAAAACTCAGGAAGGGAGGTGCTGAGCGTCACCATGACAACAAAGGCATGAACCAACCTGGTAGGTGGGCGGAGTCAGGCAGAACTAACCTCTGATTGGCAGCCTCAGAAACAAGCTGCTTCTTAACTCTCCTGAAAACTCAAAGTTTTAATCAATCTGGGATTTAGAAACATTATTCTAAACATGGATTATTGTTTCATGCAACATACAGGTCCTTCTCAAAATATTAGCATATTGTGATAAAGTTCATTATTTTCCATAATGTCATGATGAAAATTTAACATTCATATATTTTAGATTCATTGCACACTAACTGAAATATTTCAGGTCTTTTATTGTCTTAATATGGATGATTGTGGCATACAGCTCATGAAAACCCAAAATTCCTATCTCACAAAATTAGCATATTTCATCCAACCAATAAAAGAAAAGTGTTTTTAATACAAAAAACGTCAACCTTCAAATAATCATGTACAGTTATGCACTCAATACTTGGTCGGGAATCCTTTTGCAGAAATGACTGCTTCAATGCGGCGTGGCATGGAGGCAATCAGCCTGTGGCACTGCTGAGGTCTTATGGAGGCCCAGGATGCTTTGATAGCGGCCTTTAGCTCATCCAGAGTGTTGGGTCTTGAGTCTCTCAACGTTCTCTTCACAATATCCCACAGATTCTCTATGGGGTTCAGGTCAGGAGAGTTGGCAGGCCAATTGAGCACAGTGATACCATGGTCAGTAAACCATTTACCAGTGGTTTTGGCACTGTGAGCAGGTGCCAGGTCGTGCTGAAAAATGAAATCTTCATCTCCATAAAGCTTTTCAGCAGATGGAAGCATGAAGTGCTCCAAAATCTCCTGATAGCTAGCTGCATTGACCCTGCCCTTGATAAAACACAGTGGACCAACACCAGCAGCTGACACGGCACCCCAGACCATCACTGACTGTGGGTACTTGACACTGGACTTCTGGCATTTTGGCATTTCCTTCTCCCCAGTCTTCCTCCAGACTCTGGCACCTTGATTTCCGAATGACATGCAGAATTTGCTTTCATCCGAAAAAAGTACTTTGGACCACTGAGCAACAGTCCAGTGCTGCTTCTCTGTAGCCCAGGTCAGGCGCTTCTGCCGCTGTTTCTGGTTCAAAAGTGGCTTGACCTGGGGAATGCGGCACCTGTAGCCCATTTCCTGCACACGCCTGTGCACGGTGGCTCTGGATGTTTCTACTCCAGACTCAGTCCACTGCTTCCGCAGGTCCCCCAAGGTCTGGAATCGGCCCTTCTCCACAATCTTCCTCAGTGTCCGGTCACCTCTTCTCGTTGTGCAGCGTTTTCTGCCACACTTTTTCCTTCCCACAGACTTCCCACTGAGGTGCGTTGATACAGCACTCTGGGAACAGCCTATTCGTTCAGAAATTTCTTTCTGTGTCTTATCCTCTTGCTTGAGGGTGTCAATAGTGGCCTTCTGGACAGCAGTCAGGTCGGCAGTCTTACCCATGATTGGGGTTTTGAGTGATGAACCAGGCTGGGAGTTTTAAAGGCCTCAGGAATCTTTTGCAGGTGTTTAGAGTTAACTCGTTGATTCAGATGATTAGGTTCATAGCTCGTTTAGAGACCCTTTTAATGATATGCTAATTTTGTGAGATAGGAATTTTGGGTTTTCATGAGCTGTATGCCAAAATCATCCGTATTAAGACAATAAAAGACCTGAAATATTTCAGTTAGTGTGCAATGAATCTAAAATATATGAATGTTAAATTTTCATCATGACATTATGGAAAATAATGAACTTTATCACAATATGCTAATATTTTGAGAAGGACCTGTATAATCAAACATTCAGTCCAACAAAACAAAGACAAAACATCAAAGACAGACAAATGGCCAAATTTGAAGCTTCAAGAATTAAAAGAAATTTTTTACAATCTCTTTTCAGAATATGTTTTCTCAACCATATCTTTTAATGCTATAATTGATCAATTTTGTTATGACAATCTTCAGGATCCTTTTTAAAAATGAGTGCACATAGTCCAAAAAATCTCAAAGTATTTAGAAGCACAGCAACAGTTTTCTCTTAAATGAATCCAAATTCACTGATGCTGAAACCTTTTGCTAATTCTTTGTACTGTAACTCTGTAATAATAACTACAATCCTGAGAGTTATTGTTATAGTTCTCTTTTTGTTTGGCTCAATTTGATCACAGCTGTATTGCAGAATTTCAGGTTAAATGCAAAGAAGTATTTTAATTCAATTCAATTCAAATTCAAAGATACTTTATTGATCCCCGAGGGGAAATTAGAAAAGTCGGCGTTGACATTTTCATGTTATACCCAAACTAAACAAAACTGCAGTGTTTGACTTAATCAGAAATTAAGATAAGAAACTTGTCTCCAAACTGGACTTTTTCCCACATAGTGTTTAAAAAAGAACAAACATCATTTTCTTTAATTTGGGCTATTTAAATTTTGAGAGTTGGGGAGAACTTATTACTAGAACCCCTCTTTAATAATCCAAATGCTGATAAATGTTCCAATATTTTATCTCTTAGTAATCTGAAATCACCTTGTGTACCTTTCTACTCCTATGTATTCCTTTCATCTTTAAACCCTAAGAAATCAAACAAGGAGACTTGAGTTTGAGCCGACCATCCTCTTACTGTTAAGAGGGCCTTTATTTCTTTTATTTTCCTAAAATGAAGGATTTTACTTGTCTTGATTCTGTTATAGAAATCATAACCTTGGTTCCAAAACTAAACTCTTCAACCCCAATCTGTGTTCCCCAGAGTAGAAATTTTGAGTATTATTGCATTTCAAAGCCACCAAATGACTGGAACTCATCATTGGCTTAGATCTGTTTTAATAAGTAATCGGTCTACCTTTAATTAAATATTATAATTTCATGGACCCAAAATCTATGGCTTACGGGCTTCAGGAGTCCAGGAACCACAAGTTGAGTACTACTGCATTGAACAATGGTGTTAACTTTCTGCAGAGATTGAAGGATTGGCTAAATATATTATTTCTGCTTGGACAATAATCAGATTTAAAATCACTAGTTCATAGCTCCTAATTTACCTCAGATCATATTTGCTTCTAACACAGTTCATAAGAAGCGTCAGACAAACATTATGCTAAAAAGCCAAAAACAAAACAAAAACCAGATGTTTTAAAATAAAGAAAAAGCATGCTTAAAAAAACGTGTTACTGTGGTGGAAAATAACTCCACGGTTCTGAAGGCCTTTTCATGCAGAGTCTTTTAGGAAACATGAGATTAGTTTAATTTTTGTGTGGTACCACTGTTCAATCAGATTCTTTCTAAATAATCCCATTTTTCATTCTCATTTTAAAGGTTTGTTTTACCAAGGGAAATGTGTTTAACAAAACCAATTACTCTCAAAGTTTTAAAAGTTTTTAGCTGGTGATATCTTAGAAAACAACAAGTGTTTTAATATTTCTGTGCAGCACAGAACTGATTAGGTTTCCTTTCCTTCTCCAAAGGGAGAAAAAAGAACCTGCAGAACCAAACCTTTCATAGTTTTTGTCAGGACCTAATATAAGGTACAGTGTAAATCAACACGCTGCATGAATCAGAAGAGGGAAGAAAAAACCTAATATAACCTCTTCCCAGCAGCTGCTGTGAAAAACAATGAATTTGTACTTTCCATAAGCGTCAGTTAGCACTTGCGGACAAAAACTGCACCAAACTGTAAGTACTGTGTCAGAAACTGTATGAAGACCATCTGCAGTAGAACTAAGCCTGTTTTAATGAGGTCTCTACCCATTAGATTTATGGGATACAAAATCTGACAACAGAAAATTATACCTGAAGGAGAAACCCATCAGGTTTTACGCATGCGCTGGGTTTTAAAAAAAATGCTCCTTCATGAGATCTGTCCTGAGAATAACATAGAAACACTTGGTTACTGCTGAGTTTTGGAGATGTTGTAACTATCTCTGCTTTTTAATAACTTTTAATAACTATAATAATTGACCCTGAATATTCCACGACTAAAGAGAACTTGTTTCTCTAAAATAATTAACCAGAAAGTATCAAATGAGTTAAGTTATCACCCTTTTAAAGATACTTTTCTAACCCTAAAATAATATTTTAAACCGCTATATCTGTCAACGTCAAGCAAGCGTCACATGAGCAGCGGTTAATAAGCGTTCTTCATTGCAGAAAATAGGAAAAGATTTATGCAAATGTGTGTTTGTACGTTACCCCCATCAGTTTCTAAATCGCTCCAGAGTCAGACTGTCAGGCACACAGTCCTCTATCAGTCCAAAAAACAACCAGGCCCTTCCCAGGTCTGTTGGTGAGACATTCAATCATTCTTTGTCCACTTTAACTTCTCCAGGAGGGAGAAAGAAGAAACTTTGCTCCGGTTTCTCTTCTGCCCGCATAAGATGCTTTCAATATAAATCCAGTGTATCACTCTTCTGGCTCTTGCAAACAGCATGGATCGTTGTCCATCTCAGTGGGTCCAGACTTCTTCTGAGTTTTGTTTTTTTTTCTTGTAGAAAGTCACACTGTGATTTTCAACATGCAGGAAGGCAGATCTCTCTCTTTCAGGCCGTGCTGGAGAAGCGTCTCTGGTGGAGTAGCCATGGAGAAGGGCAGGTTTCTAAAATCCAGACTCAAAAACGCAGATGTTGAACTCAAATCCCATATATGTGTGTATTTGTGTGTGAGAGAGGCAGAAGAAAAGTTTAGTATAGGTTCAGATTTTGCACACAGAAATATTATCAGTCAGTCAGTCAGTTGTCCCCCTGCCTGTCACTTCCTTTCACAACATGCATTATACTCCTTACTAAAACAACTTTCTTTTCGCATCTCTAATGTCCCTTTTCACTTTTACCTTCTTTTCCGACTGATCGCAATATTTAAGACAAACAAAACTTCCTTCAGGAAAGTTTTAACTCTTTAACCCCTTAATTGATGCACTCTGTCCTTTTTAATCTTTTCCTTATGTTTTTTTTAATTTTTCCATCAACTGTTTTACTTGAAACTTTTTAAACTATTTAACTTATTCACACTCGAACTCCCACGCTGTGAAAAACCAAACTTATCTTCCAAATTAAAGCACATTTAACACAATCATCCCCACTTTTTCCTTTCATTATTTTATAAATCAGAGTATGAAGAAGGAGACACCCCTGATGCCTCAAGGTTCCGGAACCATTTTTTTTTACCTGTTCAGCGGCACGTCTGCCCACTGGCTTTTCTCCTTTATGAGGTGTAGAAAATTGCTAAAAACCACCCGCAAAACCCTGTGTTTTGCTTTATCCCATTGTTACCAATGAGAACCTCCCTGCCATTCCTTTTGCAGGGTAACTGGGCCCTCAGCTGATGTCCTCCCTCTCGCAACTCTGGAACCTAATTAATTAGTTAGGAGATGATGGTTAATGTGTAATAAAAAATAATAATATACATTATATCAGAGCAACTTCTCACCCAGATATATTTGACGACAAATAGTTCGGATCCAATCAGCCAGAAGCCGCAGGCGGACACCCGGACTCCACCACCGTAATATGGAGGTGGACTGAGAACAACGTCTCCAGGCTGGCCAGGCGTCCGTGTCCCCCTCCTGCGGTCTCCTCTGGCACGTTAGATCCTGTTCGTGACGCTAAAATTGTTGTGGAATTTCCTTATCAAAGTGGGTAGAAGTTGACTCATAACAAGAGAAAATCCGGACTTTGTCTTTATAAGTTTTATTCAAAGGCATTCAGCGTTTGAATGACTCTGTCACCAAGCAAGTCAGTTGAACAGAGCCCCGAATGCTATTTTCACACAGTATTTATACCAGAACATGACAGTGTTATCTCAACTGCAAAGAGTCTGTGTTTTATGACCCAAACCCTTCTTGAGTTCAACAGTGACAAGGTTATCTAGGAACAGACCTAACTGCCCTTCCTGACATTGTCCTAAAGATGGGTCTGAACCATTAAACTTCTGATAATGGCTTTTACAGCTTCTTCCTCTAACACAGATGTTCTGAGGAGTAAAAAAAGGTTATACACTGTTAAATGCTTACTGCAAGAATTTCCATCACAAAACCATAACAAGTTTGATTAGAAAGACGCGCTAAAATTACCTTCATCTACACGCATTAGGTCAGTGTGAAATTCTCGAGCTTCGTTTCTTTGACAAATATGCATTTCTCCATGGAGGTAGTTCTGGAGCAAAATAATTTTGTATGTATAACTGTGAATTTGAAGCCACAACGATCATATTTTGTTCCTTAATACAAACAAAAATCACTGAATACAGTTTACGACTCTGCTGCTGTGAGTCATAAATGCTGCTTTACAATTCAAACCTTTTTTGTAGTGCGCTTTCACTTAGGCTCTGTACTGCAGACAGTGGAGCAAAAAACTGTGGCTTAAAGGTAATTTTAATGGTTATATGTCACATTTTATGTCTTCTCAAATACAGGGGTTGGACAATAAAACTGAAACACCTGGTTTTAGACCACAATCATTTATTAGTATGGTGTAGGGCCTCCTTTTGCGGCCAATACAGCATCAATTTGTCTTGGGAATGACATATACAAGTCCTGCACAGTGTTCAGAGGGATTTTAAGCCATTCTTCTTGCAGGATAGTGGCCAGGTCACTACGTGATACTGGTGGAGGAAAACGTTTCCTGACTCGCTCCTCCAAAACACCCCAAAGTGGCTCAATAATATTTAGATCTGGTGACTGTGCAGGCCATGGAAGATGTTCAACTTCACTTTTATGTTCATCAAACCAATCTTTCACCAGTCTTGCTGTGTGTATTGGTGCATTGTCATCCTGATACACGGCACCGCCTTCAGGATACAATGTTTGAACCATTGGATGCACATGGTCCTCAAGAATGGTTCGGTAGTCCTTGGCAGTGACGCGCCCATCTAGCACAAGTATTGGGCCAAGGGAATGCCATGATATGGCAGCCCAAACCATCACTGATCCACCCCCATGCTTCACTCTGGGCATGCAACAGTCTGGGTGGTACGCTTCTTTGGGGCTTCTCCACACCGTAACTCTCCCGGATGTGGAGAAAACAGTAAAGGTGGACTCATCAGAGAACAATACATGTTTCACATTGTCCACAGCCCAAGATTTGCGCTCCTTGCACCATTGAAACCGACGTTTGGCATTGGCATAAGTGACCAAAGGTTTTGGCCATAGCAGCCCGGCCGTGTACATTGACCCTGTGGAGCTCCCGGCGGACAGTTCTGGTGGAAACAGGAGAGTTGAGGTGCACATTTAATTCTGCCATGATTTGGGCAGCCGTGGTTTTATGTTTTTTGGATACAATCCGGTTTAGCACCCGAACATCCCTTTCAGACAGCTTCCTCTTGCGTCCACAGTTAATCCTGTTGGATGTGGTTCGTCCTTCTTGGTGGTATGCTGAGATTACCCTGGATACCGTGGATCTTGATACATCACAAAGATTTGCTGTCTTGGTCACAGATGCGCCAGCTAGACGTGCACCAACAATTTGTCCTCTTTTGAACTCTGGTATATCACCCATAATGTTGTGTGCATTTCAATATTTTGAGCAAAACTGTGCTCTTACCCTGCTAATTGAACCTTCACACTCTGCTGTTACTGGTGCAATGTGCAATCAATGAAGACTGGCTACCAGGCTGGTCCAATTTAGCCATGAAACCTCCCACACTAAAATGACAGGTGTTTCAGTTTCATTGTCCAACCCCCGTACATCATATTTGACTTTCAGTTGGATGTAATTTTTAAAAATGTGTTAATTTTGGGTTATACAAAGAAAAACTGCAACTTGGTTGATCCTATTGCTTCTCTATGGGATTCAGATCTGGACAATGTGCAGGCCGTATTATACTATTTAATGAGCTGGAGCAATGTCTTCCACGAAGATGAATTTACGCCTGTGTTTTTCAGACAGGGTCGCAATGACTGGATTATTGATGTTATTCAGGTAGTATGAGTATGTCACTGTACCATTCACCTTTATATGTGCCAAACGTTGAGTGGCATTCATCATCTGGTTCTACAAGACACTGCTCACAATGAGCCAAATATCCAGTAACTTTTTGTTACTGGTGTATCTAACTGGACTTTCCAGAAAGTTTCCCCTTTTCTTATCAGTCCAAAGAATATTTTCCCAGACGTCTTGAGATTGACTAAGATGTGTTTGGACCAATGGGAGATGACCCTGTGTGCTCTTTTTGGACAGCAGGGGTTATTGACTTGGAACTTTTCCATTGTTGCCATTGATACCATTTCTAATATGCATGTGTTTCAATGTTTTCTGCAGATGTTAAGCAGAAGGTGATGGTTAAAGAAGCTCCTGTAGACCACAAACCTTGTGCTGTCATGCATGACCCAATGCCTCTCCACATAAAGGAGGGAGTCTGCACCAGTTTGGGGGTAGAGCAGCCCAATGAGAAGAAAGAGATCGATGCCATCAATTTACCATTCACTGTTTCTTTCATTAAGAGTGTTGATGATAAACAGTCCCCTCTGCTCTCACATCTTTATCCAAACCAAATTAAAGGCAGAGAGCTTCTTCAAGAGAACGATGGAGAAGAATACATCAGGATTCAAGATCCTGGAGATGGCTCCATTTCCTCAGAGACTGAAGGCTTTGAGAAGGATAAAGAGGACGATGATGTACAACAACCCATCTCTGAACTGAAACACTTGTCAGACTCTGGACTGAAAACCAAGGACAATGACAAGAAGGAGAGCAGAGCTCCTGGGTCAGATGGAAACATTACCAAACCTTTTGCACACAGTCACTTTCTTCAGAAAGACACAAATTCAGAAATGGGGTCTTCAGGGCAGCTGCCTAATCAATGTTTTACACAGAAGAAAAATGTGGGGTCGCGAAGGAAAGTCCAATCAGGAGAGAAGGTTAGCTGTGAAGACTGCGGTAAAACATCTGTTCAAAAACACAAGAGGGTCCACACAGGACAGAAACCTTTCTGTTGTGATCTATGTAGACAAAGATTTAGCTGTAAAGCAACTTTAAACACACACATGAGAATCCACACAGGACAAAAACCTTTCTGTTGTGATCTATGTAGACAAAGATTTAGCTGTAAAGCAACTTTAAACACACACATGAGAATCCACACAGGACAAAAACCTTTCTGTTGTGATCTATGTAGACAAAGATTTAGCTGTAAAGCAACTTTAAACACACACATGAAAATCCACACAGGACAGAAATCTTTCTGTTGTGATCTATGTAGACAAAGATTTAGCTGTAAAGCAACTTTAAACACACACATGAAAATCCACACAGGACAGAAATCTTTCTGTTGTGATCTATGTGGACAAAGATTTAGCTGTAAATCTAATTTAAACAGACATATGAGAATCCACACAGGACAGAAACCTTTCTGTTGTGATCTATGTGGACAAAGATTTAGCCAAAAATCTAGTTTAAACACACACATGAGAATCCACACAGGACAGAAACCTTTCTGTTGTGATCTATGTGGACAAAGATTTAGCTGTAAATCTAATTTAAACACACACATGAGAATCCACACAGGACAGAAATCTTTCTGTTGTGATCTTTGTAGACAAAGATTTAGCTGTAAAGCAACTTTAAACACACACATGAGAATCCACACAGGACAAAAACCTTTCTGTTGTGATCTATGTGGACAAAGATTTAGCCACAAATCTAGTTTAAACAGACACATGACAATCCACACAGGACAGAAACCTTTCTGTTGTGATCTGTGTGGACAAAGATTTAGCCACAAATCTGGTTTAAACAGACACATGAGAATCCACACAGGACAGAAACCTTTCTGTTGTGATCTTTGTGGACAAAGATTTAGCCAAAAATCTAGTTTAAACACACACATGACAATCCACACAGGACAGAAACCTTTCTGTTGTGATCTTTGTGGACAAAGATTTAGCCAAAAATCAAATTTAAACACACACATGAGAATCCACACAGGACAGAAACCTTTCTGTTGTGATCTTTGTGGACAAAGATTTAGCCAAAAATCAAATTTAAACACACACATGAGAATCCACACAGGACAGAACCTTTCTGTTGTGATCTTTGTGGACAAAGATTTAGCCAAAAATCAAATTTAAACACACACATGAGAATCCACACAGGACAGAAACCTTTCTGTTGTGATCTTTGTGGACAAAGATTTAGCCAAAAATCAAATTTAAACACACACATGAGAATCCACACAGGACAGAAATCTTTCTGTTGTGATCTTTGTGGACAAAGATTTAGCCAAAAATCAAATTTAAACACACATGAGAATCCACACAGGACAGAAACCTTTCTGTTGTGATCTTTGTGGACAAAGATTTAGCCAAAAATCAAATTTAAACACACACATGAGAATCCACACAGGACAGAAATCTTTCTGTTGTGATCTTTGTGGACAAAGATTTAGCCAAAAATCAAATTTAAACACACACATGAGAATCCACACAGGACAGAAACCTTTCTGTTGTGATCTTTGTGGACAAAGATTTAGCCAAAAATCAAATTTAAACACACACATGAGAATCCACACAGGACAGAAACCTTTCTGTTGTGATCTTTGTGGACAAAGATTTAGCCAAAAATCAAATTTAAACAAGCAGAAGAGAATCTACACAGGACAAACCTTTCTGCGGTGGCCTATGTGGACAAGGTCATACCCAAAAAGTAAATTTAAAAACACACATGAGCCTCCACAGGAAGTAGAACTGTCTGTTGTGATCTATTGAGGTTTTTCTAACAAAATAACTCTTTTTGAACCGATTTGGTTTGGGTGCCTTTGTGTTTTGTCAAGCCCTGATGCTTATTCCCACCAGTTTTGGGAATAAGCAAATGTACAACAGTGAGCATTGCACAACAAGGGGGAAAAACTTAGTATCTATGGCATAGTAATAGTGCCAAAATTAAGACTATTGCTCACAGCAATGGCTCCTTCCTTGTTGCAGGAGGCTATATCCATTCCCCCACTCGTTTTTCTCAGTTGTTGTGTCATTGGTCCTTGAAACTAATCCTAACTAGCATTATCATGGCTATTACTGCCTTGTTGTCCCTACAAGAGAAAATTAAGACCATCTGGAGAAATTTGTAATGTTAGATATAATGATTGATTTTCACTGTATAACACTATATGTTAGTTATGCACAAACTTGTAACGATTGATGCAGTGTGTTGAGGATATTTTTTGCAAGCTTGCTGTTAGTTGTGTTTTGCCAAAGGATTCATACTCCTGCATTTTTTTGGGCCTTATGGTTGATTACGCTTTATGTACATGCGCAGGTTGGTTTTTTTTGGAACCCCATTCAAATATGGACATTATTTAGCTGCGTGCTTCTGCAGGCTTGGATTGAATGGACTGGATTCCTGGTTTCATCGCAGGACCTGGGATGACTAGATCCACTGCTGCTTTGCCCTGGATGAAGATAAAATTTGCATTTAAAGAAACACATGGCCTTTGAAATTGACAAATCTACGTAGTAACAAACTGACTTGACTTAACTGACTTAAATTAGGAACTGAATTACAAAAAGGAACTGAACAATCATCCCAAGAAGTGAACATACCAAATGTTTTATAAAGTGGAAACTTTGTGTTGTTAGAGAGTGCAAGAACATTTTTATTTTTTTAATTTTACATTAAATGGTTTACATTTTGGTATCACATTGGTGTTTGTGCTTATTATCCTCCATTTTTGAACCTAGACTAATATAGTTGAAACTATAATATTTGGCAGAAATATAAATTACATCTACATGTAAAAGTTGGTTACATGTGAATGTCAGGATGACTGATTGTGGTATAAAGCGCTTTGGGGTCTCTGGGGACTTGATAAAGCGATATACAATTTCAGGCATTTACCATAACTTATGTTAGCTTTGGAGAGGCTTGTGACTAGTAGGCCTAGGCTGGTCAATCACTATAATACACAAGCACTTAAAAAAAAAATCTTTAGCATGAAATATGGTGGCATACAAAATCTATCAGCAACATGCATTGACAGAATTTACTGTTCAGTTTGACATCTTTTTACTTCTCTTTTTTTAATGGTAGCTGGCACAGTTCTGCAGCAACACATAAGCCCAATATATTAGAAATGTAAGAATTATTAATAGTAGCCACCACTGGGTGCACAACAGTCTCTTAATTTTGGCATTAATACCGTACCATAGGAAAGCAGGACATCGGAGCTCGCTGAGCTGCACGCAATGTTCCTTGTAATGCAAAAAGAGAGCTTCCATAAACTACAGTTAATAAAGAAAAGGAGACGTAGACTCTGTGCAAGAACAATGGTATTTATTAGTTTTCATTTGCATATGTTCTTTATCCGCAAGTGAAACTGAAACAAATAGTTACACAAAGCATGTTTAGTGTGTTGTACGGTATTTTCCTTACCACCGAACTTTTGACCTGCCCCCCAGTGACTTAGGAGTCGTGCAGAAAAACAACGTAGCATGCGGTGCCCGAGTTGAAACAGAGTTCGCGCTTTGGAACCGCGTCATTGGTTCGAAGTCATGTTTGGGAACGGGCCCTGAACCACGTTGGTGGAAAAGAGGTATGTGTGGACAAAGATTTACCCAAAAAAATCAATTTTAAACACACACACAAGAATAAACACTGGAGGGAAAATGGCTAAGCTATGAATACTTACTCAAACTGCAAACCTGGGCCCAGTTTCTATTACTGTTTTTTCCATTCCAGCAGCTACTTTTTTGGTCCTTGCTCTTGAAGAGATATGGCCAGGGCTGAGTAGGGACATGTGACATGAACAGAGGTGTTCACTGATTGGCCATGAGACCAGGAGAAATGAGAAGATTTTCAAAGCGGTAGTGCCAGTAAAAGTTAATAAAACTGAAGACCATCTACAATGATAAGGATGACAATGGCTGGAGCGTGCCAGTTTAAAATATAATTTTACTATTTACAAATCTTTCACCGAGCCTGGAGGCTAAAAGAAAAGAAAAAGGAAACAGTGTCAGCTTTCTGAATTTCACACAGGTGTGGCACACTGTATAACTTCCTAAACCAGCTGATCACACATAAGACACACAAAACAATACCACTACGAAACAGCTTGTTTTGCTCAGAAATGTATTAATGGTCCTTAAATGAACCACCATGTGCAGGAGGAGGAAACAGGCAGAGAGCAGCTGCTTGTAGTCAGACTGCCTGCATCGGGTCAAACGGTAGGAAAACCCAGCTGAATCCACAGAGCACGAATATCCAGAATCCAACCTAGAACTAATTTCACCATGGTTACATGTCAGCAGTTTTGCGCTTTAAAGTCCTTGTCCCCATTTTTGAGACAAAAACTTCTTCTTAAAGCCCAGAATTGTAATTTCTTCAGGCAAACTTTGGAGCAATAGTAGTCCAGACAGCTGCTTTTCTCCTCTCCAGTTCTCATACCACAGCCCTCACATCAAAACCCCTGAGCCCTATTTAATATCAATCATAGTGTAATTCTGTTCTATTTCTGTTTAATGTCATTATCATCAGGCACAAATGGCTTAGGTTTAAAACAGAACTTTTAGACAGAAGCCTACAGATCTTTGGGACTTGGACATTTTTGAGTAGCTTGCAGACTGACAAACTGTGGGCACCCCCACAGTTTGTGGTGTTCCTCAGTCACAGATCCACAATACTAATAAAACAAGTCTACATAAATGCAGTTATCAGTGAAAGCAACAATTTAGTCTGGATCACATTTTGAGACTTGAAGCATGATCTTTTCATATATTTCTGGGTTTCATGGCATAGTTTTCTGCATACATGGCAGTTACATTAACTGCTTCTTCACTAAATAAAGTTTTATTTGCTTTATGTTTTATATTATATTGCACAGTTTTTTATCTGTTCAACAAGTGACAACATTAATGCTGTCACCAATGTGACCTGACTATGCTGCACCTCACAGTATTCATTCTTGATAAACACACAATATGTTCAAATTTAAATTTAATTTCTCTGGGTTTTATTCTCCTTTAATATACCGCCTCTTCAAACTTTTTGTGACTCTTGTTTTTCCTAATTGGTTCCTATAGGCTTTATTGTGGTAACTTTCTCTATTGTTTTAGTGTTGTATGAACCTGTATGCTTTCATTGCCTTTTGCTTTGTTGCTGAATTGCTGAAAATTTAACCTTTAGATTATCTTGTGAGAAAACCCGGTGGTTATAGTAAGATTAAATATTTATTCTCTGTTGCAACAAGAGAGTGCCAGACCAAAACCATTAGCTTTACAATAACACTCTGAAACACAACTACAATTCAAAGGCTTTTATATTAACAGAACCCCCATCCCCTGCAACCACCTAATTATCATGATGGCGGCACCAGGATATAGGACGTCATGTGAGAACTATATCTACACTTGACAACAAAAAAGTGGACTTGAAAAACTGAGCAGAAAGAGTAAAATAAAAGAACAGTCAATGAAAATAGTATGAGAAAATAAAGATCATTGCCATTACAACAGCAATTTTAATTCTTAAATTATTAATATATTAGTATAAATATTGGACTCGTGTTGATATGGAACTGCACCTTCTACCATCAAAAAAGAGAAGAAAAAAGGCATGCAAGTCACTAGCTTCTCCAATGCTAACACCAGCCTATCCAATGCAATCACCGCCTCTCCAATGCTATCATCGGCCAAAGCTAACGAAAGTGAGTACACTCTCCTTTACATTTGCCAGCACCAGCCGCTCAGTTACTGCTGCCGGCCTATCATTAATCAGATCAGTAGCTGGCTTTGGAATTGGTATAGCCTCCTGCAACAAGGAAGTAGCCACCATTGTTTGCGCAACAATCTTAATTTTGGCACTGATACGCACCATGCAATTGGACATGCACAGATGTCCCACAGGTGAAGAGAAAGAAGGAAGCAGAAAGAAGAGAAAGAGTCAGAAAAGAGAAGCTAAAATGCAAACAATAGCCTGTGGGCTATCACTAGCACATAGACTAACATCAACTTTATACATCTAGTATGCTGACAGTGTAGTGTAAAAGCTAAAATTAGCTAAAACATTGTTAGTTTAAATGCTAATGGTAGCATGTAAAGAATCAGTAGCACGTTGACTACCATTAGCTTACTAGTATGACATCAATAGTTTATAAACTAAAATTAGCTAAAAAACTAATGCTAGCTTAAATGGTAACACTAGCCTGTTGGTTAACGCGAGCATGTTGGCAAACATTGACTCACTCCATTCAATATGTTAATTTAGCCTCATAAGTCAATATTAGCTAAAATGCTAATGTTACCATTTAAGCTAACAGTATGTCAATAATTTTTTGAAAATGTGTATGTCCCAATTCAGGGGCTGGATCCTTCGAAGGACCTGGTCTACGTGGGCTGGGTCCTTCGTCGACCACTAAAACCACGGAGGCCAGAAGTGAGCAGCTGTGAATTGGGACGGTCTAGCCTCACTGGCAGGACGGCTGTCGATGCAAGCCTGCAGTTACTACGGCAGGAGCGGAAAACACGTCGAAGCACGTTTGAAACTAAGCGGTGACTTGATAAATCAAGCAGATATTTCAGGTCTACAGTTATATTCCTGCACTAAAAACATTGTAGAAGTTCATTTGAGACACAGAAAGTGTAATTTTTCACAATTTACTCACACCTTTTGCCGCTGTAATCCGCCATGGCTGCCCCTACTTGACCAATCCGCTACGACCCGCATTGAATCAAGGGAAATGATGGACCGCCAAGGATGCTCACGACCCATCCTTCAAATCAGGCAGAAGACGGAAACATTTGTTGGCCACATTTGAAGGACTCCCAGAAGGATTTGTGTTTTGGAGCAGTAATTATGTAATCTGCGATGTAATCGGCCTACATTTACGCCCTTCAAAGGATCCAGCCCCTGAATTGGGACACACCCAATATATTGTTAAAGCAGTCTTCAAAAGTGGGGCGCACCCCCTTTTTGGGGACATGCTTTTTTTTTTTGCACATCCACTACAGTAAGTGGCAGTGGCACTCTCATTGTCAGGGTGTTAACGCTTTTTTGCGTACACAGCATAGAGCAGGAGAAATGAAGTGCAGTGAACAAATCCTCAGGAGACACCATGGAAAAATATTTAACAAGGATGAAAAGAAAGGCAGAGAGAGACGGAGATAATGAGACAAACGACAGTCTACCAAAGCTATGATGAAGAAACATGATGAAGCATATGTAGCGCTTGGCTTTACTGTAACTACAGTGGGAAACGAGGAAATACATATAAATAGTGTATTTACTGTGTCTAAAAATGTTGGCAGGAGGCAGCATGAAGCCAAAACAAATTAAGGCGTCACTTAATGACATTACACCCCAATCACGCCGATCAGCCGCTTGAGTTTTTTCAGCAAAAACGTTCAATCATCCTACTTTGTGAAGGCTACTGTAGTTAACGAGCGAGCACTTTTAGCACTATTAAAGCTGGCGTACCAAATTGCTCAGTGCAAAAAACCCCACATCATAGCAAAGGAGCTGATGCTGCCTGCAGCATTAGACATGGTTACTGTCATGCTGGATGCAAAATTAAAAACTATCCCTCTGTCCAATGACCATGTCGACAGACGTATGAATGACATTGCTAACGATCTTCAAGAACAGCTGGTAGATATTCATAGACAAACATTTTTCCTTACAATTCGTAGAAGCAACTGAGAGCAACAAAGATTGTTTGTTTATTGCTTATGTACATTTTGACATGACTAACTCCCTGTGCAAGGATCTACGTTTTTGTAAATATGTCAGGCAGAGCCACGGCTGAAGAGCTATTCAAAATGCTGGACTGCTTCCTGACTGAGAATGAGCTGAAAAGGGAGAACTGCATTGGTGTTTGCAGTGATGGTGCACAGACCATGGCAGGGATGAGAAAAGGACTTTTGGCACTAATCAAGAATGCCTCCCCTAATGCTGAGTGGACACACTGTATTATACACTGAGAAGCACTGGCATCAGGGCATCAACTGTTTTCAGCTCTGCAGAGGAGGACCAGTTAATTGACATGATATCTGACTCCATATTGAGATTGAGGTTCACATCACAGACACTGAGTGAATTCTGGCTGAGTGTAGAGAGGCAGTTTCCACTCTTAAGGCAGGGGGCTTTCTTCCTTTTGCAACATCTTATCTTTGTGAGACTGGCTTCTCTGCTGTCACTATACGGAAGACCAAGTACAGGTCCCAACTAAACATTGAGCAGAGACTGAGTTGCAGTATCATGCTTTGAACCCCGATTCGAAAAGCTGTGCACTGCAAAACGTGCTCATTGTATCCATTAATCCAGACATTCTCATTTTGATAAAAAAATAATAATCTCAGCACAAATTCTTTTATTCATTTTTGTTTGGTAGGTTAAAGTGTTTTATATATTGTGTGTCAGGGTATGAACTGCTGATCATGTCAGTGATCAGTTTTCTCACCAGGTGTTGCAGGAGTCCTGGAATCTGGAGGCTGACAGGTGCAGCCTATCTGGTAATCAGCCACGGTGCAATAAGAAGGAGGTCTGCCAGCACTTCAGTGGCTGACTGTTTTGCCCCCTATGGTATTACACCCAGTGCTCTACTCTTTCCACACAAGTCTTGCTCTATGCATCATTACCTTGGTTTCGAAGAATCTTTGGAAAGTCCCACGGACTGTGAACCTCACCGTACATCTTACCTTGGCTGGCAGCCCGACCGGATCAGAGTACCGTTTCAGTTGCGAATCTCGTCCACCCTCCTCGAAGGATTACCTCCCTGGCTCCTGTCGGCACCTCACTCTGGATCAGCACTCAGTCCCGACGCGATCTCTCCCTGGCAGATACCGACACCCCATCAGTAAGCATATCTGCAAACTGCGTTTTGTTTCCATTATCTATTACTTACCCTTGTTCCTGACCCATCACAGTTCAGCCTGGCTTCCTTGTCACCGGACCCTCGTTCCAGTCTTTAAATAAAATAACCAAAACGTTCTTGGTTTCTGAGTGTTCTCTGTATGTGGGTCAAGTCGGCAGTCAGAACCATGACAAAACAGTCAGCCCGGCCGGACCCAGCAGAGGCACTCCGTAGGGCAGTTTCTGATCACAGTCGGCAGATAGATTACCACGGTGCGACCCTCCAGTCGCTTCTTGAGCCCTAGGAGCGGGCTAGTCAGCAAATAGATCAGATGGCTACTATGTTACAGCGTGTTCTGAACCCTACATCCTCCACCGCCACCAGAGGCACTGCCGAGACATCGGCCGCCCGACCTCTTCCTCAGGTGAGTGATGTCACTTCCCCTAACCCAGAAAATTTTCTGGTGAGCTAGGAAATTGTGGTGGCTTTCTTTTACAGTGTGCTTCGGTGTTTAACCGATCCCCTCATGCTTTCCCTCATGATGATACTAGGATTTTGTTTATTTTAGGGCTTTGACTGGTAGAGCACTCCGTTGGGCGGAGTCGCGTTTCACCAACCCCACATGTTTTGACTGCACGTTTGATCAATTTGTGTCAGAGTTTAAGCAGATTTTTGAGGTGGCAGTGGATCAGACCGCTGTTGCTTGCCAATTATGGACCATGAAACAACAAGACCTTTAGAATTTGTGGAATTCTATTCTATTCAAGGAACCATAGAGGGCTCATCTCCTTACATGTTTTTCCGATTTCGCAGAGTGATTTGGTTCTGGGTTTCCCCTGGTTACGGGACCACAACCCCCACTTAAACTGGGTTGAACTCAGGGTAGACGCCTGGTCCGACCGTTGCCTGTCGACCTGTTTAAGGTCAGCTGTTTCCCCTAGAACTCATCCTGGGGAGACCAAAGCAATCGAACCAGCAGATTTAGCCAGGGTTCCCCCCGAATACCATGACCTTCTGCAGGTTTTTAGTAAGGCCCGAGCATTATCGTTGCCCAGCCACCCCCCCTATGACTGTGCTATCGAGCTTCTGCCTGAGGCTCCATTACCCACTAGCCGGTTATTTAAGATCTCTCAGCCCGAATGTCTAGTTATGGAGAAATACTTGGCTGACTCCTTAGCTGCTGGCATCATCCGCCCCTCGTCTTCTCCCCTAGGAGCAGGATTCTTCTTTGTGGGTAAAAAAGGACGGTAGTGTTGGACCACTTGTTTGCTGAGTATTGGATTATCTGCCCGTTGTTGGACGTCACTGTGCCCCTCCAATGGCATCGGCCATTTTGTACCCAGGACAGCCCGCTCCTACATATCCCATCAAGCATTGCGACTGATATGACTGGTCGTCCCCAGTCTGACGTCACAGGATGCTATATAGGAGGCGCTCATGTTTGAAAAACTGCCTTCTGCTGGAAACACATCCAGGGATCGAAGAGCGTCACTTTAAGAGAAGAACTCTGTCCAGAGTTTCATTCATTCTCTCTCGTTGGACAACGAACTATTCATAACTGAAGTTTTTGGACTAGGAAGGCCAGAGATTTCACTTTTGCCGATCGAAGACGTGAGTTAACACGTAACTGGAGACACGGAGTTTCGGAGAGTCGAACCGCTACCGTGTTTCATTTTCAAGTCGACTTTGATGGTCAGATCATATTTTTCCTTTTTGTCAAGAAGACCAAAGGACAAAGACTGACTGTTCCCCTGAAGTTAATTGTGGACGCACATTAACTTAACCCCACTTTTCCTCGCTCGAATTCCCTCGCTCAGGAAGAAGGCGACACAAGTAAAATCCATTTCTTTTTTATTTCTTTATTACGAGGCCTGGGCAGGGTCAGAGGTTGTAGAAGCGATCAGAATCGCTGGTTAGGATCTCATGTGTTCTGAATAATATGTGCATGTAACCTTGCTTGTTGAAACTTTGATGTGTTATGTAATATCGGGATCCGCCATGTTCCCCAGAGCTGTCTGTGTTTACTATCTGAACGCAGGTGCGTTGCAAAACTGGACTGTTAAAACGACCTCATGGTAAAATTCTCCATTTTACCTTTGTCTTCAATCTCACTGTGCTAGCTTGCCGCCAAAAGTTATCAATCCTTTGTTTCAGGAGTAAAGGGGGGAAGTTTTATGATCAGAAGATCATAAAAGACACTCTAAGCTGCGCTCCAACCCCCCACCAGTCATCACCACACCCCCCTTTTCATATCTTCTCCTTTCCTCTGTTGTGCCATAAACTGCTGGTTGACTCCATACATACCCACTACCGTTTGTTAATTTTGTTTATTTAGACGTGTTTACCCCTGTGTATGTAGAATTTTGCATGTTGAGTAGGTGAAAATTAATAAATATTCACATAGATAAAGAGAGAGCGTTTGGTGTTTCATTGTGTGCAAAAAGTGATGTGTCAGTCAAAATAAGGTTCAAGTTCCACACGTTTCGGCAGAAATGGTCGATCAAACAGTGACATCTCCGTTAATAGTTATTAACTATTACAGAGTATTTAACGGTTGTAATTGTCAGAGGCGTCGAGCCACAATTACAACACCAGAAACCTCTCTGGTCTCGATTCGTAAATGAGGATTTATGGTTAAGAAATTGATTTTGTCAGATTATGATTTGTAATTATAATTATTGATCAAGATTATCCAATCAATAATCATACTCCCAACAGTAGTCTCCGGCCATGTATACACTATAGAGGATTAAATGCCATTACAGTTAAAAACAAATATCCATTATCCTTACTCTCTTCAGCCTTTGAACCGGTACAGGACGCCACCATTTTCACCAAATTAGATCTCAGAAACGCCTATAGTTTACTACGTATCCGCCAGGGAGACGAATGGAAGACCGCCTTCAAGACGCCTGTGGGATACTTCGAATACTTGGTCATGCCTTTCGGCTTATGCAATGTTCCAGCGGTTTTCCAGGCCCTGGTGAATGACGTTTTGAGAGACTATTTAAACACCTTTGTGTTTGTTTATTTAGATGACATTTTAATTTACTCCAGGAGCCTGACCGATCATCGCCGACATGTCCGCCTGGTTCTTCAATGCCTCCTGGAGAACTAACTTTTCGTGAAGGCTGAGAATTGTGAATTCCACAGGTCATCCATCAGCTTCTTGGGCCTTATTCTCGAGGGTGGACAGGTTCGCGCTTATCCGGAGAAGATAAAGGCTGTTTTGGACTGGCCTCAACCCAATTCCAGAAAACAACTACAGCAGTTTCTTGGATTCTCGAACATCTACAGACGATTCACACGGAACTACAGCCAAGTGGCCAGACTTCTAACCGCTCTAACCTCGTCTAAGGTGCCGTATGTCTGGACCACTGAAGCCGACACAGCCTTCTCCAGACTCAAGAGTCAATTCTCCCAGGCCCCCATGCTCATCCACCCGGACCCCAGCAAGCAGTTCATCTTGGAGGTGGATGCTTCGGACACAGGAGCAGGGGCTGTACTCTCCCAGCGCTTGGACCTGGACGGGAGACTCCACCCCTGTGCCTGTTTCTCCCGTTGCCTGTCTCCAGCTGAGCAGAACTACGACGTGGGCAACAGGGAGTTACTGGCCATCAAGTTGGCGCTGGAGGAATGGCGTCACTGGCTGGAGGGGGCCGAACATTCCGTACTGGTATGGACAGACCACAAAAACGTATCTTACATTCAGTCTGCCAAACGCCTTAATCCACGTCAGTCACGTTGGTCGTTGTTTTTCTCTCGTTTTAATTTATCAATTTCTTTTAGGCCCGGAACTAGGAACACCAAGTCCTCTCACGTCAGTTTGACCATGACGATTCAGAGAAAGAAATGGTTCCTATTTTACCTCCCTCCTGTACTGTCGGTGCATTAACCTGGGAGATAGAGGAGATCGTGCGGCGAGCCCTACCTAATGACCTGGGGCCCGGTAATGGACCAGTGGGCTGCCTCTACGTTCCTGTTGCCGTACGACCTTGTCTGATTGGATGGCACCACTCAGCCAGATTTGCTACCCATCCCGGGGCCAGCCGAACTATAGCCTCGATCTCCAGGAGGTACGGGTGGCCCACCTTTCACCGAGACATGAGGGACTACATTGCTGCTTGTGTGCCCTGCGCCAGGAATAAGAGCTCAAACCGACCTCCAGCTGGTCTCTTATAGCCACTCAGTACACCTTCACGACCCTGGTCCCACATTGCCATAGACTTTGTGACAGGTCTACCATGTTCCGGTGGTATGACCACCATCCTCACAGTTATTGATTGCTTCTCGTAGGCCTGTCACCTCATCCCACTAAAGAAACTGCCTTCTGCTCTTCAGACAGCAAAACTGCTGATTAAGCACGTGTTTCGCCTACATGGCATCCCTCAAGAAATCTTGTCTGACCGAGGCCCCCAGTTCACTGCCCGGGTTTGGAAGGAGTTCTGTGCCGCCCTTGGGGCTAAAGTATCGCTGACCTCTGGTTATCATCCTCAGTCTAATGGTCAGATGGAGCGTTTGAACCAGGAACTGGAGTCGGCCTTAAGGTGCGTTACGTTATCATACCCGACCGAGTGGAGCACCTTCCTACCCTGGGTGGAGTATTCCCACAACTCTCACATCTCAGCTGCTACGGGCTGTACCCCTTTTGAGGCTTCCCTGGGGTACCAGCCACCCTTGCTTCCAGCAGACAATGAAGAAGGTACTGTGCCTTCAGTCCAGCACCACATCCGCAGATGCAAACGTATGTGGTCCTCCACCACCAGGGTACTCCAGAGATCTGCCGCCGTCAATAAGTACTATAAGCACAATAAGCACTGCCCCCCGCTTACCGCCCGGGTCAGACGGTTTGGCTCTCCACATGTGATGTCCCACTCAGGTCCATGTCTAAGAAAGTTTCTCCCAGGTTTATAGGTCCTTACGTCATCCAGTCCGTTGTCAGTCCTTCCACTGTTCGTCTCCGTATTCACCCTGTTTTTCATGTTTCTCTTATTAAGCCTGTCCATGCCAGTACGCTCTGCCCTCCGGCCGAGCACCCTCCACCCGCCCGGGGACGTCCATGGCCACCCCGCGTATTTGGCCCGTCGGTGGCAGTATCTCGTCAACTGGGAGGGGTACGGTCCGGAGGAGCCCTCTTGGGTGCCCGGTTCTTTTATATTGGATCCTACCCTCATCCAGGACTTCCTTTCCTCCCAGCGTGCTTAGCATGGGCCGCCAGGTGGCGGCCGTTGAGGGGGAGGTAGTGTCAGGGTCTGAACTGCTGATCATGTCAGTAATCAGTTTCCTCACTAGGTCTCGCATGAGTCCTGGAACCTGGAGGCTGACAGGTGTAGCCTATCTGGTAATCAGCCACGGTGCAATAAGAAGGAGGACTGCCAGCACTTCAGCGGCTGACTGTTTTGCCCCCTATGGTATTACACCCAGCGCTCCTCGAATCTTATGTTTTCAAGTGTTTGTCAAAGCTAAGCTCCTTAGTAACTACTCTTTCCACACAGGTCTTGCTCTATGCATCTTTACCTTGGTTTAGAAGAATCTTTGGAAAGTCCCACGGACTGTGAACCTCACCAGACATCTTACCTTGGCTGGCAGCCTGACCGGATCAGAGTACCGTTTCAGTTGCGAATCTCGTCCACCAGGGAGGTAATCGAAGGATTACCTCCCTGGCTCCTGTCGGCACCTCACTCTGGATCAGCACTCAGTCCCAAATTGGACCAATCAGACCAAATTAGTGGGTTAAAAAATGTTTATAGTTTAAATAAGGATTTTTTTTTATTTTGCAAAATGCATGCACTTTAAATCTTTTCTGTTACAGACTAAAAAACAACTTTAATAAAGTTATTCTTTGTTGTAAGTTGAACTATATTGCTTTCTTTTTTTCTTTTCTTAAATGTTAATAAGGACACATTGTGATGCGGAGCTGTACTTATATTATAAGTACACTTAACACCATTGTTATAGGTCTCATAACAATTTTATAGACAAATATACTATTTATAGGTGTGGCGGAGAGTGGAGGGGTGCAAAATGTTTTCTTCTTCTTGGGGGGGTGTAACAAAATAATAACTGAGAAGCACTAGACAACACCATTAAATAGTGCTGCTCTTCTTCTGTTCTCTTCTCCTGACCTCACATCCTCCATGGGTCATCTGTAATCACTCCGGACTTTACTTTAGTCTCCCCAAATATCTTTTTTCAGTTACCATTTTCTTACAAATATTATGGGTGTTAATCACTATGTTTGTGCTGTTCTGTTCAACTATAATCAACAATTTCCATCTCAGAGTCTTTGCAAGCGTTACCTTTCCAAACTTTTTCATTGTTTTGACAAAGCCAATGGACTTAGTTTCACGCCCTCATCTTCCTTCCAAAAAAGGATTAATTTGAATTCTTTCTTAACAACCTTTTTGTATACCACATTCCCTTCATCCACACTGTTTTCTTTGAGGCTCCATTTATTACTCTATGTCCACAGACGATTTTCCTCTTCCCTTCTACTTCTCTCTCTTCCCGACCCTCTTCTACCATGGAGTCCAGTCACCTAAATCCATCTCATCATCTCCTTCATCCTCAACACGAGACGCCATTTCGGTCCAGTCCCAAACAGTTTATGCCAGCCAACCGCCAAAATTTCACCGCCAATCTGCTTCCGTGTGCACTGGTTTGCCAAGTGTTGGTTGTCTGTTCCACTCGCAAACAACTTGATAGGTGCATACCGCCACCTACGGTACATTAGTGTGTAACCTCATAGTCTCCACCTATAAATTCTGTGTATTGTTCTATGTACAAAAGTCTTATTGATAAAATTGATTACCTCCTTGTCCCCTTCAGTTGCCAATATTCCTTTTAGACTCCATTATCTCCCTGCGCCTCTACACTTCATCAGAACATGATCCACACTTTCTTTTTCTGGACAACCCTCCCACTTCTTATTATTCATTTTCCATAATAAACAGAAAGTCATTTGAATATGACCTACTTTCTTTCTTCTCAACAGGTGAACACTATAGACAAGCTATGTATGTAGTAGTGTAAAACATGCCAGCGGTCAAGGAGATAAATCAGTCAGCTTTTTTTTCTGATAACTAATCGGTGATAATTTGTGATTTTCTAAAACTGTGCTGAGTTAATGTGAAGTGTTAAAATTTTTTTGGTTTGTTAAATGTCGGGGGCTTGAACGAAACTGTTAAAAGAAAAGCTTTGTTTTTATTTTGCAAAGGCCGAAAAGAATCTGGCTGAATTTATTATTTCTCCAAAACTCTGACAAACCAGGGTTCAGACCAGGAAGCAGGGTCGTAGTTTAACACTCCTCGCTGCAGCTTCTGTATTGCTACCCACCCATTACGCCAATTAAGACAGTGTCTCGCCCACGGCAAAAATTAAATAGATTAAAAAATAATCTAAAAGGAGGAAATCAGGAAAATCTAATAAATATCTAATAAAAATAAACACAACTCACAACTAAAAACAAAAATAAAACAATTAAATGTGGCTTACTGAACATAAGATCTCTCTCTTCAAAGACTTAGCTTGTTTATGACTTGATTTGTGACAATCAGATTGATTTATTTTGCCTCACAGAAACCTGGTTGCAGCAAGAGGATTATGTTACTATAAATGAGTCAACTCCTACTAATTTGTTTAATTTTCACATTCCTCAAAATACCGGGCGAGGAGGAGGAGTAGCAACCATCTTTCAGTCCGATTTATTGATTAGTCCCAGACCAATCAATAGCTACAACTCTTTTGAATATTTAATCCTTAGTTTTCCTCATTCAAATGGCAAAGCACAAAACCACTTCTGTTTGTTGTTTTGTACCGTCCACCAGGCCCTTACTCTCAATTTTTAGATCAGTTTTCAGACCTTTTATCTGATTTAATGTTAAATACAGATAAGGTTATTATAGTGGGGGATTTTAACATTCATGTAGACGCTGAAAGTGATAGCTTAAATATAGCCTTTAATGCTATCTTAGACTCAATTGGCTTTGCTCAAAACATTAACAAACCTATCCACCTTTGTCTTCATTCTCTGGACCTTGTGCTGACATATGGCATTGAGTGTAAAGAGATAACAATATTTTCTCATTACCCTGTCCTGTCTGACCATTTTTTAATAACCTTTGAGTTTAATTTAACCAAGAACTCCACACCTGAAAGAAAATTTCATTATAATAGATCTTTATCAGACAATGCTGTAACAACCTTTGAATAATCTGTTCCACTTTTGATTTCCTCATTGTCACAGAAAAACACAGTGGAGGGCAATAATTTTGTTTCTGCCCCTTCACAAATTGATTCTTTTGTTCATAGTGTTTCTTCATCATTGCGTGATGCATTAGACAATTCAGCCCCGTTGAAAAAGAAGGTAATTATTCATAGGAGGTTGGCTCCCTGGTTTAATTCAGAGCTGCGTACTTTAAAGCACAATGTTAGAAAATTAGAGAGAAAATGGTGCTCTACACACCTAGAGGATTCCTACTTAATCTGGAAAAATAGCCTACTGTTGTATAAAAAGACACTTCGCCAAGCTAGAACAGCTTATTTCTCATCATTAATAGAAGAGAACAAGAATAATCCTATGTTTCTCTTTAGTACAGTTGCTAAACTTACACAGAGTCATAGCTCTGTTGAGCCATCCATTCCCTTAGCTCTTAGCAATCATGACTTTATGGGATTCTTCTTAAATAAATAAAATTGATTGTATTAAAAAGAAAATCTTTGACATACTCCCGAAGATGATTACTTCATCCTCAGCAAGTGAGACAACATTGGAAATAACTGTAGAACCTGATTTGTGTTTGGACTGTTTTTATCCTGTGAAGCTTCCTGAGTTATCAGAAATATTAGCTTCATCTAAACCTTCAACTTGTATGTTAGACCCAATCCCAACCAAATTATTTAAGGAAGTGTTCCCTCTGATTACCAGCCCCATTTTAGATATGATTAATCTATCTTTAGTAAATGGATATGTACCACAGGCTTTTAAGGTAGCTGTAATTAAACCTTTACTTAAGAAACCTTCGCTTGATCGAGATGACTTGAAAAATTACAGACCTATATCCAATCTTCCATTCTTATCTAAAATTTTTGAGAAAATAGTTGCTAATCAAAAGTGTGAGCATTTGCACAGCAATGACCTGTTTGAAGAGTTTCAGTCAGGCTTCAGAGCTCATCATAGCACTGAAACAGCTCTGCTGAAAGTCACTAATTATATTCTTATGGCCTCAGATAATGGACTTGTGTCTGTTCTGGTTCTGTTAGATCTCAGTGCTGCATTTGATACAGTCAACCATGATATTCTCTTAAAAAGGCTGGAATATGCTGTAGGGATCAGGGGAACAGCGCTAGGCTGGTTTAAATCTTATTTGTCTGACAGATTCCAGTTTGTTCATGTAAATGATAAATCATCTTAAAACTCCAGGGTTAATTGTGGAGTACCACAGGGTTCAGTACTTAGGCCAATTCTCTTTACTATATATATGCTTCCAATAGGTAAAATTATCAGACAGCATGGGATAAATTTTCACTGTTACGCTGATGATAGTCAGCTTTACTTATCCATAAATCCTGATGAACCCGACCAGTTAGATAGACTACAAGCATGTCTTGAAGACATAAAAACTTGGATGACTTTAAATTTTCTGCTTCTAAATTCAGACAAGACAGAAGTTGTCGTCTTTGGACCGGAGTCTTTAAAAAAGAAACTGCTTAGTCAATCACTTAACCTGGATGGCATTAAATTGACCTCCGGTAATAAAGTAAAAAACCTTGGTGTTATTTTTGACAAGGATATGTCATTTAAATCCCATATTAAACAGGTTTCTAGGATTTCCTTCTTTATCCTCTGGAACATTGCCAAAATTAGAAATATCCTATCCAGGAGTGATGCTGAAAAACTAGTCCATGCATTTGTTACTTCAAGGCTGGACTATTGTAATTCTTTACTATCAGGATGTCCACAAAATGCAGTTAAAAGCCTTCAGCTGATTCAAAATGCTGCAGCAAGAGTTCTGATGAAAATTATAAAGAGAGATCATATTTCTCCTATTTTAGCTTCCCTTCATTGGCTCGCTGTTAAATTCAGAATAGAGTTTAAAATTCTCCTCCTCACATATAAAGCCCTTAATGATCTAGCTCCATCATACATCAGAGATCTGATTGTTCCATATGTTGCTAACAGAGCACTTCGTTCTCAGACTGCAGGTTTACTGGTGGTTCCTAGAGTCTCTAGAAGTAGAACGGGAGGCAGATCCTTTAGTTATCAGGCTCCTCTCCTGTGGAACCAGCTCCCAGTTTTAGTCCGTGAGGTAGACACCCTGTCTACTTTTAAGGCTAGGCTTAAAGCTTTCCTTTTTGATAAAGCTTATAGTTACAGTGGCTTAGGTTATCCTGAGCTATCTCTGTAGTTATGCTGCTATAGGCTTAAGCTGCTGGAGGACATACTGACCACTTTCACCCTCTTCGCTACATTCTCACACTACTCTCCAATTTTGCATTATTTGCTGTTATTTCAGCTTTTAACCTTGTTCTCTCTTTTCTCTTCCTAGAAGCTACACCTGGCCTGACTCTGTGTCTACCTGTGACACCTTTCTGGAGAGGGGCATTGTCCAAGCCTCTGGGGCAACAACTTAATGCTCACCCTCTACCGATGATCCACATGGCCCTGTCTCTCAGTGTTTAACACTTTCTCTCCCCTAGACATGGCGATTGACTGAGGTTTTACTGTGACTAACTCTATGTGCTCTCTTTCAGACTCTAACCTTAAAAACTGACTCAGAGTTTATCTGTTCTTTCTTCCTAGATGAAACGACCAAAGGAGCAACATCCATTAACATTTACTTTTCCTTCCCATAGAAAGTACTCCTGGATCAGTGCTTCTGTGTTCTTTTTGTGTCTCTGCTCTGTTCTCTCAAACCCCCAGTCGGTCGTGGCAGATGGCCGCTCACACTGATTAATTGGAATGTATGTACCTGACTGTTGTGAAGTGCCTTGAGACAACATGTGTTGTGAATTGGCGCTATATAAATAAACTGAATTGAATTGAAATAGCAGAAAATAGCAGAAATGTTGTGTAATTCTGCAAGAGACTCAATCCTTGGACGTGGATACTTCTTTTTGGATGACTCAATGGGGTGATAAGATTCTATTTAGTCATGGCTCCACCCAGTCTGGAGGGGTAGATTTGTGTTTCAACAACTTTCCAGGATACATTTTAACACAGCTGACAGGCTGACAGCTGTGGTGACGACTTAAGGTTGGTTTTTCATACTGTCCAATATATATGGGTATAATAATGGCAATCAAAACAGAGCAATGCTTGAAGATATAACAGATGTGATTTTGGAACTTAAAGCTACATATCCTACTGAAAATATTCTGATGGGAGGTGATTGAAACATGACTCCTGACAAGTGGCTGGATGGATGTCCAGCTGGGAGACCTCAATACAGCAATAAAATGAATTATTTTATGTTAAACAATAATCTGATATTTGGAATGTATTGAAACCTAGATCCCAATGCTTTTCATGATTTAAGCTGAATGGATGTTAAAAATCTAGGATTGACTATTGGTTGGGAAGTGATATTATATGAAATCACACTTCAAGAACTGCAAAATCAAAAACTCCTCCTTCAGATCATTGCTGCATAGAGCTGGATCTATAACCTGCAGTCAGAAAATCACACAAAAAGGCTACTGGAAGTTCAATGCCCTACTGTTACAACTTGAAGAGTATTGTGCAAATGTCAAGAGAACTAATTAATGATGTGGAAACTGACTCAGTCATAGGATATAGTAATAAATGGGAATATCTCAAATTTAAAATAAGGGAATTTAGCATTTGTTAGGGTGGATTGAGTGATCAGGTCAAACCACAGTCAATCAAACAGAAGTGAGACAGAGACTCTTTCTACTTGCCGCGAGAGGGTAACTGACACCAGCGGCAGTGTGAAGCTGCAAAGGTGTAGACTCTTGTCAGAGTTTATTATATAGAAGAATGAACAAACATTTTAGGTTACAAAAAGGGAGTGTGTATGACATTTAGAGATTCTCAGCTAGGGAGTAGATACAGAAGCAGTTGCATACAAACCAAAGTAACAATTTCAGTACAGACTGTTCCAGAAGACTGAGTCACATCTGCATGTGACTTTTTAGAATGCAGCAAACGCTGCATGTGAGTGATAATAGTGAACATGAATATATATATATATATATATATATATATATACATTCAACTTAAACAGCCGCTTCTTGTTAGATTTTTAGCTGTAAGATCATTGTTATAAGAGTGGATGTAACAGCACTATTTACACCATTGTGTCATACATTGAGGGGTCTTTGTCAAGATCAGTGAAATAATCTTCAGTGTCATCATAGTCATCTTCGTCTGGTTTTTTCTGAGGTTCATTTTGACTCAAAGCGGCATATGCAACGGTAATAGATTGACTCACTATTCTGTTAATCATGAATTTACAGCATGGGATAATGCAAGTGGAGAGAAGACACAGGAGTATCAAAAATGCCACAATAGTCACAAAAAAATGTTTTATCCACCCCATCCATCCTCCCCGAATCATCCAGTCAAACCAAGAATTTGTGGCTTTGATGTGATCGTTAGCCATGGCCATTTGCAGGTCTCTTAAGTGATCTAAAGCTTCTTTCATGTTTTCAGAATGGATGTTGTGTGGGATATAAGTGCAACAGGTGTTATTTAACAATATACAAACACCTCCAGATGAGGCTGTGTTGGAAACATTTAAAATACTTAATAGGGCCTGAATAGCTATGCTCAAGTTATGTTTAATAATGTGTGAAATAAAATGTATTGTGTAACTTAGTGGCTTGCTGAACAAGCCTTCTGTGTGTGTTTGACTTAGATAAAATTTGCCCGGCAACAGTGAAGATATATCAGACAGTTCAACTGACATCTGATAAAGTGTATGTTTTTTCTTTGCATGTACATGCCTTGCTTTTGAATAAAAACTGCTGAAGCTGGAGAGGAAAGCAGAAGTGTTTGTGGTGATGCAGCTGGAACGGTCCACTTCTCCCTGGCGCCAGGCAAAGAAACTTAACTGCGCAGTATTTGTGTTTTTATTTTTACTATAAAGTATAGGAAAGCTTTTCCAAAACAAACCAACACGCAGGAGTTCTAGGTGACAAACTCCGACAATTTTGGTGACCCCGACGGGATTTTGGGAAAAGCAGAGAGATTCGGATAAAACTGAGATCCACCAACGGACATCTGACACCGGGTACCCACCTAAAACTACAAAAAAAGGTAAGCAGAACCTGTTTAATCAAACTCTGCTTTTGGCATTTTTCAATAGGCTTAAATTATTGGTGTCTTATGTCCAAGTAAGTGGAACACTCTGCTAAAATTTACATTGACTTAGGATTTAAGAAGAACGAATAACGAGGTCTTTATAAGTTAACAAAAGTATTTTTGGTGAAGAAAGTATTTCCTGAGTTTGGCAACTCCACATGTTTTTTGACGAAAAAGCGTGATTTCGCTGGGTTTTGAGTCGCGGAGATTGGGAAGCTCCGAATTCTGTAAAAAAGTAAACGCTGAGACCAGGCAAAAACACAAGGGTGTCAATGCTGTGTTTTATGCGGGTTCTGTCTCGATAAAACCAGATTACAGATGTAATAATACACGAAGTACATAAATAAGTCCTGTGAAGCGATAAAACTACTGTGAACAGAGTAAATGATTCTGTGAGACCAGTAGTAGAAAGAGCATGACTGTGAGTTATAAATGACATTTATATCAAGACCAGCATGAGAAAACTATGAGCTGAAAATAGGATGATTCAGCAAGACTAGTCATAACTGGACGGCATTTAGTGCATTCCAGAAAAAATAGAAGTTGCACAAAACAGAAACACATAAAAATACATGAGCTCAGCAGACTCAGGAGGAAAAACAGGCTGAAAAGTTGATTAAGAAAATGAACCAGAAAATTCAAGAGGAAGTGGAGAGAGATGGAACAGATGTAAAGAGTGTTGGAAAATGGTTTTGGCTGCACATGAAGAAAGCTAAAAAAGAAAAGGAGTTGGCAGAGGAAAAATGCAAGGAAAGTGTATGGTTTAAAGGCAAGTGGAAAGATTTAAGAGACAAAGCAAAAAAAGATTAGACTTTCTGGTCTCAAATGGTGTTAATATGGCAGGGAGGAAAATATGATAAACCTGACACCACACATACAGAACCACACACTGACAGGAATAAGGAAGTAGCTGAAAAGCCACCACCATATGCACCTCCCACTGCTTCTGCCCAGTCTCCTCCCCCTCCTACATCACCTCCCACAGGGCTGTACCCTGTACTTGACGTCAAAGAAGGGCAGGTAACTGTTTGTGGCTTGCCCAGCCCACAGACTGCTCTCACCGACTGTCCCGCCCCTACAGCTCCACAAGAAAAACAAAAGGACTTAATTTCTTTCTTATCTGAATCACAAGACTCTCTGTCTGTAACTGACCCAGCTTGCTCTGAAGCACTCTCTGTTGGCTCTTATACTCAAATAAGCCCAGACGGGTTTGAGCTAAGAAAAATGCGAGAAATCTTGGATGGTGTAACAATTCCCATCCCAACTTTAACTCCATCTCAGCACCATCCCTCACCCCGTTCACCCTGCACAGATTATTCACCCCAAAGCATGACCATGGCAACACCTGCCCCATCTAAGCAAGTAGGCTCAGTGACTGTTGCTGTGTATGGTGACTGGCGGCCTGATGCCACACTTCCTCATAGATTACTTGCACCATCGACATCTACTCCTTGGGCTTCACCCACTCCTAATGTAGAATGTGAGGCCCAGGAAAATGATGAAGCCGTCTCAACCCTGCATGAACCACCAGAAGACACACCTGAGCGCAGTGCCCCCCAACCAGAAACTCAAACCATGCAACCACGCATCCTCTGTAAGGTGGCATCAAGAGGGGAGCCTGGGTTCTATAAAAAGCAGCTGCCCCTCCTTCATCAACCTGGTTAAGGGGGGCAGCGGAAATATAAACCTTTTTCCCTGGGGGATCTTACCACACTCTGTGACAAGCTCCCACCCGCAACTGAGGGTGCTTCTATTTGGTTACAAGCATTAGATTCTCTTACTGCAGGCACCACATTAGCTCTAGGGGATTACCGGGCTATTGCAGCGCGTTGTATGAAACCACACAGCTGTAGAGAGGTTGAAGCGAGTGCTCACTCCCTTCTCTTCCCAGATAGAGATAATTTCTCTCTCCATGCCCAAGACATAGGGGACGCGCTGAGGGAGCTATTCCCTGTAACCAGGGGGCGCACCATTCCTAAGTTTGAATGGAATCCCAACACTAACCCCAGAGAATATTTGGACCAATGTAAATCCTTGTGGCAAACGCAAACAGGAACCATTCCAGATAGAGAAGGGTCACAGAGAGATTGGTTTAGGGATGCTGTGTTGTGGGGTTTACCCACTCAGGTTAAAACCAACATGGAAGATAATCCTGACTTGCCAGGATCTGACACTGGAACGTGGGATTGTCATTTAATTCACCATTTATCTAAAATAAGAGAGGAAAATAAGAAAGATGAGGAAGAGCTCAAAACATTGCAAACTCAATTACTAAAAATGCAGCTAGCAGAGGCTAAGCAGAAAGCAGGAGACAAGAAAAAAGAAAATAAACCTACCAAAATAATGTATGAAGGTGCTGTGTCTCACCCACCCAAAGCTCCTCCATTTCCTGGACATCAGGACACGTTTGCACAGTGGCCACTGGCCTCTGGTCCTCCTCAGGGACATGCTGGTCACTTCCGGGGGCGGGGTGGGCCCAGGGGACGTGGATTCCAGCGAGGACCACCACGGAGGTCGAGTAATGCTGATGTATGTTATTACTGCGAGGAACCAGGTCATTGGGCTCGTGAATGTCCTTACAGGACTCCTCAGGGGAGACATGGACAGCATGGTCCTTTTGCAAAACCAGCAGCTCGCCCTTACAGAGGGAGAGGTGGTCCACCACGTGGAGGTCAGCAGCAGCAGCCTTCACTCCAATTGCCAGCCTGGGATGAGCCCAGTCTCTGGCCGGACCACCACTGAGGGTCCCCACAGAACCCCCCAGACAGAGGGACTGAGGACCCCTTACTGTCCATGACGGTGTATGGACAAAGTCTTCCTTTTCTAGTGGACACTGGGGCTACATACTCAACCATCAAACAAGCCCCTCCCAACACTCTCTCCACAAGGACTACCACTGTCATGGGGTTTTCTGGGGCTAAACAGGTCCTACCTTACACCAAGCCCTTAAGAACTGAAATAGGAGGGCAAACTTTGAACCACAGCTACTTAGTGTCCGCAGACACACCAGTAAATTTACTGGGCAGAGACATGTTGATCAAAATGGGCGCAACTATTCTGTGTGGTTCTGATGGACTACAGGTGAACCTCCCTAATGGCACCCAACTTTCCTGTGGCACCAGTACCTCCTTCTCATCTGGACAATATTTAATCCAGCCCTTGCCCGATCCTATGGCTGACATTTACTGGGTCCTGTTACACCCAGAAACCACAACATGCAGAGGCGTTCTCTCTTCTTTCCTTTGGTGGAAATCCTGGATCTCCACCCTGGCACCCTACATCCCTCCTCCTGACCCACCACATGTCACACTGTTTTATGACAGAAATAACTGTGAATGCTACCAGGAAAGCTTTGTTGACGAGCTGGAGGGTAAGAAGTGGGACATTGTCACCACTGACATTTATGTAGCTCCAGAAGGCGTTGTCGCCTCTGTAAAGTTATCCAAAGAACAGGAAGAGTGGTTTAAAATGTGGTCTGATGGTGTTCCGCACGTTTCTTTAGCCCTTCATCCAGGACATGAAGCACGTGAGTTAGGGGGTGTGTTAAAACGCTCCCTCTACCTACAGGATTGGCACCTCTCTTCCACTCCTAACCTCTCCTATTCACCTTCAGGGAACACTTATCGCATTCTTAATCATTCCACAGATGTAGGCACCCTGGAACATGTACAGTTAGACAGACATCATGGTAGAGAAAAATCAGATCACCCACTGGCAGCTGCAGTTGTACAAAACATGCCCTCCACACTTTGGGCAGAAGGTCCCTTGGGCGTGGGCCTCACACACTGTACTCCCATTACTTTTCAGCTTACTTCTGATCAACCAATCTGGAGGTCCCAATACCCTCATAAACCCGCTGCTGAACTGGGCATTAAGGACACAATTGAGGGTCTGTGGAATTCCGGTGTATTAGAGTCGGCTGACTCCTCCCCGCGGAATACACCTATTTTACCAGTTGAGAAAAAAGGAACAGGGAAATGGAGAATGGCACACGATTTGAGGGCCGTTAATGCAGCACTGTCCACTCCTACTGTCCCTGTTCCAAATCCTTATGTTGCTCTCACTAATCTTAATCCTGAACATGCATGGTTTACATGCATTGACCTGGCAAATGCTTTCTTTTGCCTGCCTTTAGCTGAAGAATGCAGGGATATTTTTGCTTTCACCTATGGATCACATAAGTACCGATACACTCGTTTGCCACAGGGTTTTGCTCTATCCCCAGGAATCTTTAACCAAGTTCTTAAAGACTCCTTACAGGACTGCCCACTTCCACCGCATACTACACTCATCCAGTATGTTGATTACATTCTTTTGGCCACACCTACTATAACTGAATGTTTGGAGGCCACTGCTGTTGTTCTTTCACATTTGGCCAAGACAGGCTATAAAGTCAGTAAAGCTAAACTTCAAATCTGCAGAAGACAGGTGGACTTCTTGGGCAGGGTGGTCTCTCAGCCAGGTACCGGTATGTCCCCTGCACATCAATCTGCAGTACTTTCTCATCCCAAACCATTACTTGTGAAAGACATGCTGTGATTTCTGGGCCTTACGGGTTACAGCAGATCATTTGTCCCCGGCTACACTGATCTCACAGCTCCCCTTAGAGACCTAGTGAAAAAACAGGGCATGAGAAATCTCACTGCCCCCTTGGAATGGACCAGAGAAGCTGAAGAAACTTTTATCACTCTCAAAACAAGCTTATCCCAAGCTGCACACTTGGCACACCCTGACTACATGTTGCCATTTTATTTGGATGTTTCTGTAACAGCCAATGGGGTGCTGTTTCAGAAAAAAGGGGGTACTAGGACTGTCCTTATGTACATAAGTGTTATGCTTGACAACATGGAACAAAGACATCATGAATGCACCAGACATGCAGCAGGGATGGCTAAAATAATCCAGAAAACAGCCCATGTAGTTATGGGACACTCTCTTCATATTCTCACATCACATGGAGTGGTGGCTTTTGTGAACTCAAAAACATTCACACTATCACCACTGAGACAACAGAGACTGAGCAGGGTGCTGGAAGCTCCTAACATCACATACACACATGAAGGCATAAACATGGCAGACAGAATGACATCAGGAGAGCCACATGTCTGTGCAGAAAATGTTGAGTTTAATGAAAAAATCAGACCAGACCTACAAAGCACATCTCTGACAGATGCTAGAAATCT
Source organism: Girardinichthys multiradiatus (assembly GCF_021462225.1). NCBI lineage: Eukaryota > Metazoa > Chordata > Actinopteri > Cyprinodontiformes > Goodeidae > Girardinichthys > Girardinichthys multiradiatus. Next base: position 16,423,285 of record NC_061818.1, read on the forward strand.
GTATACAGGTGGTTGCTGTTTCAGACATGACACAGAAGGACTTAAAGCAGCTTATGCAGTGGTGCAGGACACAGGGTCGGACTTTGTGACAGTGAAAGCGGAAAGACTGACAGACACACAATCAGCACAGAGAGCAGAAGTTTTGGCAGTGATAGCGGCCCTAGAATTAGAAGGACAGAAAGTAAACATTTACACAGACTCAGCATATGTCACAGGAGCAGTGCATGTGGAACTAAAGCAATGGTTGAGAACAGGGTTTAGAACAGCAGAACAGAAACCCATCAAGCATGAACAGGAAATGAGAAGGTTGGCTGAAGCATTGTTACTACCACAGGAGGTGGCGGTTATTAAATGCAAAGGACACGACAATAGTAACACCAGAATAGCACAAGGCAACCAGGCAGCCGACCAGGCGGCAAAGCAGTGTGCTGGTTACCAACCTAGAAACATATTGTTGTGTTCAGAGGTAGGGTGGACACCAGAACCCATCCTGGAGGAAGTGGGGAAACTACAAAAGGGGGCCTCACCAGAAGAAAGGTCAGTTTGGAAGGCGAGAGGAGGCAGTGAGAACCAAAATGGACTTTGGAGGAGTCCAGAAGGACATCCAATCCTGCCACCAGGACTCACTACAGCAGCCTTGGAAGAAGCCCATGGCATGGGGCATGTAGGGACCACACAATTGATAAAGAATCTCGAACACCGGTGGCATCCTTATTTAAAACTAATGGCAGTGCATTGGATAAACTCATGTGAAATTTGCAGACAGTTCAATGCTGAACCTACCCTGAAGCCAGCGCCAGGGAAGTTCCCAGTGGATTCTATTACAGGGAAAGAAATCATCATTGACTATACAGATATGACTGAGAGAGTGAATGGGTTCAGATATCTGCTAGTGTGTGTGGATGCTTTCACAGGTTGGCCAGAAGCCCTGCACACAAAGAAAGAAGACAGCAAGTCTGTGGTAAAGTGTTTGATAAATCGTTACATTCCCAGACATGGTTTTCCCGCCAAGATAAGATCAGACAATGGCACCCACTTTAAAAACGAGGAGCTCAGAGAAGTGGAAAAGTTTTTGGGGCTCAAACATTCCTTTGGGACGGTGTATCATCCACAGTCCCAGGGAAAGGTGGAAAGAATGAATCAGACACCCAAAACCAAATTGGCTAAAATCTGTGCACAGACCAAAATGAATTGGGTCACAGCCTTGCCATTAGCCATGATGTCTGTAAGAAGCTCTGTGAATCAGAGGCATGGTCTGACTCCCTATGAACTGCAGACAGGGAGACCATTTCCAGGTCCCCAAACCAGGCTACCTTTTCTAAATGAATGTGAACAGTCTATGTCTCACCGTGATTATTACAGATCTCTCCACAGTCTTGTTGCAGCCTTCTCTAAACAGGTCCCAGCAGAACCAGAGACCAGAAACGGCACCACCACAGCGGAAGCTCAGTGGGTCCTGCTGAAGGTGATCAAAAGGAAGTGGTCAGAACCCAGGTGGACCGGTCCATTCCAGGTCACAGAAAGAACCTCACACGCGGTGAGACTCAAGGGTAAAGGTGACACCTGGTACCACTGGAGTCAGTGTGCGACAACAGAAGCTCCACAGAGATCCCTCGCTGAGGTCCAGGATAACCTAAGAGAAAACACTGGGAAGGAAGATCAAATTTCTCACACAACAGAAGGGGCAGAATAATCCCCAGGTGTGAGAACGCAAAGCTCTAGGTCAGTCTAACCTGAGAGCTGAAGAGAAGAAAAGAACATCAGGAGAAGAGGCGGTAGTGATTGGGTTTCCCTCTCACTGAAAGTGGTAGAGTTTTCCCTCCCACTTAAAAAAAACTGAACTAAAACTTTTGAACCTCTATTAATTTCTTTTTTACAGGTATCAAAGATTATATTACTCACAAGTATTACCAGAAATAATCATGGGGAGCCAAAGGGTAAGACCAAAACCCTCTAAGGATTGGGTCATGGGATGTTTGTGTGTCATATCTTTTTGCATTATTACAGTGATTTTGGGTTTGTTTTGTGAACTTCCATTTCAGACATGCTCTGACAGCCGCCAAACTGAGCAAATGTTCAAACGCACAACCAATAAGGGAAAAGCGGACTGGTGTATGGCTAAAAACGAGGGGATAGAGCTCAATTATGTTTGTGGGGCCACCACCACCTTTTCTTTTGACCTCTGTCTGGTAGTGAATTGCGGGAATGGCGGAACCGGGTGGGAAGGTTATGCCATTTATTTATGCATGGACGAAAGATGGTTTAAGTACTGTAAACAACGGAGGTACTCCTTGCCCAGGCCCCTACCACGTGGCTCTTGGAGCGGGGTGACTAGTTGGACGGGCTCTGGATGGACTCCTGATAAAAAGGCAGTACCCGGTAATTTGATGAATATCAGCATCCAGCGCGGCACGCTGGGTAGAACCATTGGCAACGGACGTAACCCCCTTATGCTCTCCATGCATGTTAACTGCACTCAACCCTCTGTAGAGTATTTTACTCTTGCAGTATGGCAGTCAGGAACAGACACATGGGGACCAATAAAAATTTATTTTCAAACACCGTCTGTGCACCAGGACAACACAATTACCGTCCCACCGACAGTTAGGCCAAAAAATAAACCTCAGGTGATGGAACTTGATTATTCCACATTGAAACCTATAGAGGTAATCCAAATGGCCACAGGATATACTGAAGATAACCTTTGGCTTCAGTGGATAGCACAAACAGCAAAAGAACAAAGCAAAGCTGAGTGTGTGGCCTGTGCCTCGGCCCGACCACATCTTACCACCGATCCCGCCCCTCTGTATCCAGAGGACACGTGGGGTTACAATTGTATGATACAACTAACTAAGGAGGCCACACCAGCTAACTGTACCACACTAGCCAGCATTTTTCCTCCCATCCCCAATAACACCAAAACAGGACCATTTACCCCTCAAAAAGGGAATGGCACTTACACTTGTTTTAATTTTACTGCTCAAAACCCTGAAATCAATGTGGGACAGATCCCCTTAGATTGGTGTAATAGGACTGCTTCAGGCGGGGGCATTGGACGTTGGGCAAGGTCAGGACTCTACTATTATTGCAGAGACCATAGACTGCTCACTAATATCCCACAAAAGACCATAGGATTGTGTGCCATGGTTAGGCTACAGGCACCACTGGTCCTGATAGAACCTAATATAACATCTGCCACGACCACTCATGATAAGACCAGGGCGTTAACACGTAGAAGAAGAAGGCACGTCATGAAAAGGAGCGCAGGAACCTTTGACCTGAGTCAGGGCTCCCCCACTTACATTGATGCCATAGGAGTACCTCGGGGAGTGCCAAATGAATATAAAATCGCAGATCAAGTCTCAGCAGGTTTTGAAAATATCCCAATAATTGCAGCCTTTTTCCCGGTGACCCCAAATAAGAATGTTGACCGCATCAACTACATCCATTACAATGTTTTACGTCTAGCTAACCTAACAAGGGATGCAGTAGAAGGCCTGTCTGAACAATTGGCACCAACCTCCCTCATAGCTGTGCAAAACCGAATGTCATTAGATATGTTGTTAGCAGATGTTTGGACATATGTGTTGCACTTTTATTCCCAACAACACTGCACTGGATGGTTCAGTGTCAAAGGCTTTAGCGGGACTTAAGACCCTCTCCGCAACCATGCCTGAACATTCTGGAATTGATAATCCCCTTGAGGAGTGGATGACGGGTGTGTTTGGACACTGGAAGGGTTTGATAATGTCTTTGTTCATTTCTATTGCTGTGTTTGTAGCTATTATGGTGACGTGTGGGTGTTGCTGTGTGCCATGTATCCGATCTCTGGTTGTAAGATTTATCACCTCCACTATTCAAGGGAAGGCTTCTCAGCATCCCACCATGATGCCACTGCTAGAGGTAGACGGTGATGATGAGGAGCAGGAAGGCATGCTGAAGATTTAAAGTTGCTTAAAATATAATCGGCGGGCATTTTAGGGTGAAGTCTTATTGAGACTTCAAAAGGGGGTAATGTTGGAAACATTTAAAATACTTAATAGGGTCTGAATTGCTATGCTCAAGTTATATTTAATAATGTGTGAAATACAATGTATTGTGTAACTTAGTGGCCTGCTGAACAAGCCTTCTGTGTGTGTTTGACTTAGATAAAATTTGCCCGGCAACAGTGAAGATATATCAGACAGTTCAACTGACATCTGATAAAGTGTATGTTTTTTCTTTGCATGTACATGCCTTGCTTTTGAATAAAAACTGCTGAAGCTGGGGAGGAAAGCAGAAGTGTTCGTGGTGATGCAGCTGGAGCGGTCCACTTCTCCCTGGCGCCAGGCAAAGAAACTTAACTGCGCAGTCTTTGTATTTTTATTTTTACTATAAAGTATAGGAAAGCTTTTCCAAAACAAACCAACACGCAGGAGTTCTAGGTGACAAACTCCGACAGCTGTTAATATGTCCAAAGCCATGCGGTTTTGTATTATCATACCCCTCAGCATCAATTTGTTGGTTCTGGGCGTCTTCTACTATTATGGAATTATTAAGAAACAATCCCAGGTGGTAGTCTAGGGCAGCATGACTTTACCTACCCCGAGCCAGGGAACAAGGGACAGGATTACCTTTTCATTTGTGGACCAGTGTTTTGTGGCCAATTGGTTGGATATTGGTTCCCCATACACTGTCATGTGGTCTTACAGTTGTGGTGTGTCTTTTGCTGCGTCTATGGGGAAGTTGCTCTTTTTTTATTAGAATTGTGTGATCTGATATGAAAATGGGTGCACAGACACCATACCAGCTGGGGGGTAGAACAAAATAAGCGTTATTTCCACACAGCCAAGCAACGCCCTGCACCCAATAAGTGCCGTTGCTTACTCCAAAGTGATTCACTGGGGCACCTTCCCCATGAATCAGTGTCTGCTGACAATTTGTGGTGTTCTCTGTTAAAATGGTGCCCCTGTTTTGTTCATAACACATGGTGTGATTAAACACTTTGGGATCTTTTTGAAGGTGTACTGTGAACTGTACTGTTGTTTTTTGCTTCAGAGTATTAAAATCTACCCAGAACATAGTGCCGCAAGTGCCATTTCTTAATCCTGTTGTGTATGGGTCATTGTCATCAATCTTTAAAAGGTAATACTGATATCCACTTCCTCCGAATGAGGCGGCACACTTTGCTTGAGATTTATTCATAGCTTTAGCATAGATTGTGGGGCCCGAGGAGTGTGTGGGCATGCATGAACATACATAACAATCAGTTTTGTTTTGAGATTTGATTGTGTCATACACATAACGATACCAGTAGTTCTGCAGAAACGGATGTCCTCTGTCCCCCTCTCCTAGGGGTCTGAGATGTGATCCATCAAGTGTCCATCTTTTCCGGTGGGGCGCTGCATCCTGTGGAGTCTGCTGGATGCAGAGAAAGAGTCCAATTGCGAGTGCAAGGCTCAGCCCTATGAGGCCTGTCCACATTTTGCAAGGAGCCATACTAAGTGAGAGCAGGTTAGTTGTTTTCTTCACCGGGTTTGAGACACTGGGCCCTATAGGTCACCAGCTCCTTTGTAACCGGACTTCTCCCTGCTACTCCGTTGGTTGAATTGGCTCCTGTAGAGGCAGGACTGGCTTGCAGTGGCTCTTATGAATCCAGGATGGTCTCTCTGCAATCTTTAATGCTGTAGGCGTGGTCAGGAGAGCTCGGTAGGGTCCTTCCCAGCAAGGGTGCTCCAGTCCTTCCTTTGGAGCGTTTTGATCAGGACCAGATCTCCAGGTCTCAGGTTGTTTTGTGGAATAGGAGCAGAGTTTACTGGCAGACTACTGGACAACTGTGTTTCTTTTGTTTGTAACATTTTATTCATCCATTCAGCTAGTGAGGTTTCTTTTTGTGCTTTTTCAATGTCATTCATTTCTGATGGTAATGGAAAAGGTCTTCCATGCAATATTTCAAATGGCGTGAGGCCAGTGTGATTAGGTGTTATCCTCATCCATAGTTTTACTAAAGAGAGGCAGTCTGGCCAGGGTCTCCCTGTTTCTTCCATTGTTTTCTTTAATCTGGTTTTTATTGTCCCATTTGTTCTCTCCACCAGGCCTGCGCTCTGGGGGTGGTAGTAACAGTGGTTTTTTAGCTGAAAACCCAAGCCCGTGGAGCATAGATCTATTGTGCTGTTAACAAAGTGCGTTCCATTGTCTGATCTGATAATACGAGGAAAGCCGTATGTGGGGAAGAAATGTGTTACTACGTTTTTTGCCACTGTTAGTGCATCACAGTGTTTGGCTGGGTATATCTCTACCCACCTGGAAAAGGCATCTATGATTACTAAACAGTATTTCTTCCTTTGTGACCATGATAGTTCTATGAAATCCATGTGTATGGTGTGGAATGGATGCTCTGCTGGTGGGAACTGGCCTCTTTTGGGCCTTATGTTGCCCTGTGGGTTATGTTTGCAGCAGATTATGCATGCTCTGCAAAAGTTTTTTGCATAGTCAGAAAAATTTATAGTATAGAATTATTGATTTACTATATGTTCCATCCCTCTCCTCGAGACATGGGTTTTCCCATGGGTCACTATAGCCGCTGTTTTGTATAAATGTTTTGGTAGTATTGGTTTATTTTCTAAATGGTAGATGTCATTTGTTTTTACAGCTCCTCTTTTTAACCAGTTTTTTATTTCTGCTGGATTTGCAGATTGTTGTGAGTCTTTCAGCACATCTGTGTCTATAAATAGTAGATCTGGCATGTTCAGTGTGAGGGGTAGTTTCAATGCAGCCTTTGCGGAAGCATCTGCAAAGTTATTTCCTCTGGTTTCCATTGATTCATCATTTTGATCAAACAGAAGTGAGACAGAGACTCTTTCTACTCGCTGCGAGAGGGTAACTGACACCAGCTGCAGTGTGAAGCTACAAAGGTGTAGACTCTCGTCAGAGTTTATTATATAGAAGAGTGAACAAACATTTTAGGTTACAAAAAGGGAGTGTGTTTTCATTTAGAGATTCTCAGCTAGGGAGTAGATACAGAAGCAGTTGCATACAAACCAAAGTAACTATTTCAGTACAGACTGTTCCAGAACACTGAGTCACATCTGCATGTGACTTTTTAGAATGCAGCAAACACCTGGTTTTAGACCACAATAATTTATTAGTATGGTGTAGGGCCCCCTTTTGCGGCCAATACAGCGTCAATTCGTCTTGGGAATGACATATACAAGTCCTGCACAGTGGTCAGAGGGATTTTAAGCCATTCTTCTTGCAGGATAGTGGCCAGGTCACTACGTGATACTGGTGGAGGAAAACGTTTCCTGACTCGCTCCTCCAAAACACCCCAAAGTGGCTCAATAATATTTAGATCTGGTGACTGTGTAGGCCATGGGAGATGTTCAACTTCACTTTCATGTTCATCAAACCAATCTTTCACCAGTCTTGCTGTGTGTATTGGTGCATTGTCATCCTGATACACGGCACCGCCTTCAGGATACAATGTTTGAACCATTGGATGCACATGGTCCTCAAGAATGGTTCGGTAGTCCTTGGCAGTGACGCGCCCATCTAGCACAAGTATTGGGCCAAGGGAATGCCATGATATGGCAGCCCAAACCATCACTGATCCACCCCCATGCTTCACTCTGGGCATCCAACAGTCTGGGTGGTACGCTTCTTTGGGGCTTCTCCACACCGTAACTCTCCCGGATGTGGGGAAAACAGTAAAGGTGGACTCATCAGAGAACAATACATGTTTCACATTGTCCACAGCCCAAGATTTGCGCACCTTGCACTATTGAAACCGACGTTTGGCATTGGCATGAATGACCAAAGGTTTGGCTATAGCAGCCCGGCCGTGTATATTGACCCTGTGGAGCTCCCGACGGACAGTTCTGGTGGAAACAGGAGAGTTGAGGTGCACATTTAATTCTGCCGTGATTTGGGCAGCCATGGTTTTATGTTTTTTGGATACAATCCGGGTTAGCACCCGAACATCCCTTTCTGACAGAAAGGAAAGAGTGGAGGAGAGAAAGAAGGATGAAGAGAATAAAAGATTACACCCTGCTTGATATACACCTACCGCTGTTTTTTTGTAGCAGCACGGAACCGCAGCAACGAGCTCACAGGCCCCGCCGGCAGCCGTCCACGCCCGAGCAGATCCACCCATGAACCCAGAGACCCAAGACCCCGGGACACACCACCCCCCAAGCAGAGGCCCGACAGAGCCCAGGGGGCCAGGCCCCGGCAAGCAGCCACCGGGAGTGAGCCAGCACACACCAAAGCACCCGGCTTGGTTTAATTTCTCAATTGTGTGAATGTATATACAACATAATTAAATTCTATTAATCAGTCACGGATTTACTTTATCGAATAATAGTTTGTACATTTGTGCTCCCCAAGTTTCTTTGCAGTGTGGCTATTATGGTAAACCTTTCTTTAATCATTTCAAATTCCCTTCTCATATATCTTCTCTCATGCTTATTTTTCTGACATTCCAATTCAACGTGTTCTAATGTTCGATTCTCCCCACAGTGGTCACATTTCCCTGAATTATACTGTTGCAGTTTTAAAAAAGTGTATAATTACGTCCTGCGTGTCCAAAGCTCAGTCTTTCCTCCTTTCTGATCATTCTTCCAGTTCTCATTTCTTCTTGTTTGTGTTCTTCTTCTTCTTGTTCTTTTTCTTCTGCCAGCTTATAGATAGGTCTATGGATCAGAAACTAATAGTATCATTATATTCTTTAAAAAAATCCATGTTTCTTTCAGAAGATTTTAAATATCAACAAAAACTACATCTCCTGATGTTTGTTGAAGTAATTCCCTTATGCTTAATTTTTTTGTTCTTATGAAGATTTCAGACTAATACTTCTCTATCATTTGAATATTTATTACTCTCTAAGAATATATGTTCAGCTGTTTCCATTTGTCTACAATAATCACACAATCATGTAGCATTTCTGTTAATTATTTAATTTAATTTAATTATTGTGCTATTTAATCCTGTATTAACAAATCTCATTCTTGATATAACATCCTCTCCTTTCTTATTTGTGTAAAGCTTTCTAAATTCACCCACTTTCTTTTGAATATTATAACATCTAGCCTTGACTTCTCTATCCCACTGGTCTTGCCATTTCATCTTCACATATAATTTAACTATACTATTAACCTAATTTTTGCTCATAAATCTACATTTTTCTTTCCTGCACTTTTAGCAGATTTCTCAGCCAACTTGTTACCCTGAATGCCAGTATGAACAAAAAACCACACTAACTTGATCTCTGTGCTATTTTTAATGCTCAAACTGAATTAATTATTTCTACTCTGAATGCATATATTGAATACTTATTAATGAGCTACTTGAGTCTGAACAAACAAAAACTTTCTTCACTCTAAGTTCCTCTACTCAGTCTAACACCATCAGAATTAGTTTTCCTGTATTTTCGTGTAAATTTATGTTATTCTTTTATTTTTCAACACATTTAACCTCTTAACCTTTTACACAGATTCGTTCGTTCGTCGTCTTCCGCTTATCCAGGACCGGGTCGCGGGGGCAGCAGACTCAGCAGAGACGCCCAGACGTCCCTCTCTCCAGACACCTCCTCCAGCTCCTCCAGGGGGAGCCCAAGGCGTTCCCAGGCCAGCCGAGAGACATAGTCCCTCCAGCGTGTCCTGGGCCGTCCCCTGGGCCTCCTCCCGGTGGGACGTGCCTGGAACACCTCCCGAGGAAGGCGTCCAGGAGGCATCCGGTATAGATGCCCGAGCCACCTCAACTGGCTCCTCTCAATGTGGAGGAGCAGCGGCTCTACTCCGAGCTCCTCCCGGATGGCCGAGCTCCTCACCCTATCTCTAAGGGAGTGCCCGGCCACCCTACGGAGGAAGCTCATTTCAGCCGCTTGTATCCGTGATCTCGTTCTTTCGGTCATGACCCAAAGTTCATGGCCATAGGTGAGGGTAGGAACGTAGACCGACCAGTAAATTGAGAGCTTTGCTTTTCGGCTCAGCTCTCTCTTCACCACAATGGACCGGCACAGCGCCCCCATTACTGTGGCAGCTGCACCGATCCGTCTGTCGATCTCCCGCTCCATTCTTCCCTCACTCGTGAACAAGACCCCGAGATACTTAAACTCCTCCACTTGAGGCAGGAACTCCCCTCCAACCTGAAGAGGACAAGCCACCCTTTTCCGGTCGAGTACCATGGCCTCGGACTTGGAGGAGCTGATCCTCATCCCAGCCGCTTCACACTCGGCTGCGAACCGCCACAGCGCATGCTGTAGGTCTTGGCTAGAGGGGGCCAGCAGGACCACGTCATCCGCAAAAAGAAGAGACGAAATCCACTGGTCCCCAAACCAGACCCCCTCCGGCCCTTGGCTGCGTCTAGAAATCCTGTCCATAAAAGTTATGAACAGGACCGGCGACAAAGGGCAGCCCTGCCGGAGTCCAACATGCACTGGGAACAGGTCCGACTTAGTGCCGGCAATGCGGACCAAACTCCTGCTCCGCTCGTACAGGGACCGGATGGCCCCTAATAAAGGGCCCCCGATTCCATACTCCTGGAGCACCCCCCACAGGGCATCATGAGGGACACAGTCGAATGCCTTCTCCAGGTCCACAAAACACATGTGAACCGGTTGGGCCAACTCCCATGAACCCTCGAGCACCCTGTAGAGGGTATAGAGCTGGTCCAGTGTTCCACGGCTGGGACGAAAACCACACTGTTCCTCCTGAAGCCGAGGTTCGACTATCGGTCGGACTCTCCTCTCCAATACCCTGGCGTAGGCCTTACCAGGGAGGCTGAGGAGTGTGATCCCCCTGTAGTTGGAACACACCCTCCGGTCCCCCTTCTTATAAAGGGGGACCACCACCCCAGTCTGCCAGTCCAGAGGCACTGTCCCCGACCGCCACGCAATGTTGAAGAGGCGTGTCAACCATGACAGCCCTACAACATCCAGACACTTGAGGTACTCAGGGCGGATCTCATCCACCCCCGAAGCCTTGCCACCGCGGAGCTTTTTAACCACCTCGGTGACTTCAGCCTGGGTGATGAAAGAATCCAACCCCGAGTCCCCAGCCTCTGTTTCCACCACGGAATGCGTGATGGCAGGATTGAGGAGATCCTCGAAGTACTCCTTCCACCGCCCGATAATGTCCTCAGTCGAGGTCAGCAGTCTCCCGCCCCCACTATAAACAGTGTTGGCAAAGCACTGCTTCCCCCTCCTGAGGCGCCGGATGGTTTGCCAGAATCGCTTCGAGGCCAACCGGTAGTTCTTCTCCATGGCCTCACCGAACTCTTCCCAGGCCCGAGTTTTTGCCTCTGCCACAGCCCGGGCCGCAGCACGCTTGGCCTCACGGTACCCGTCAGCCGCCTCAGGAGTCCCACAAGCCAACCACAGCCGATAGGACTCCTTCTTCAACTTAACAGCATCCCTTACTGCCGGTGTCCACCACCGGGTTCTGGGATTGCCGCCACGACAGGCACCGCAGACCTTACGGCCGCAGCTATGGGCAGCAGCATCGACAATAGATGCAGAGAACATGGTCCACTCGGACTCTATGTCTCCAACATCCCCCGGGATCTGGTCGAAGCTCTCCCGGAGGTGGGAGTTGAATACATCCCTGGCCGAGGGCTCCGCCAGGCATTCCCAGCAGACCCTCACTATGCGCTTGGGCCTGCCGAGTCTGTCCGGCTTTCTCCTCCTCCAGCGGATCCAACTCACCACCAGGTGATGATCAGTGGACAGCTCAGCCCCTCTCTTCACCCGAGTGTCCAAAACATGCGGCCGAAGGTCTGATGATACGACAACAAAGTCGATCATCGACCTCCTGCCTAGGGTGTCCTGGTGCAAAGTGCACTGATGGACACCCTTATGTTTGAACATGGTGTTCGTTATGGACAATCCGTGACTAGCACAGAAGTCCAATAACAAAACACCACTCGGATTCAGATCGGGGAGGCCATTCCTCCCGATCACGCCTCTCCAGGTGTCACTGTCGTTCCCCACGTGGGCGTTGAAGTCCCCCAGCAGAATAATGGAGTCCCCGGGAGGGGCACTATCCAGCACCCCCGACAGGGACGCAAAGAAGGCAGGGTACTCTGCACTACCACTCGGCCCGTAGGCTGAAATGATAGTCAGAGACCTCTCCCCAACCCGAAGGCGTAGGGATACAACCCTCTCATCCACTGGGGTAAACCCCAACACGAGACGGCTGAGCTGGGGGGCAACAAGCAAACCCACACCAGCCCGCCGCCTCTCCCCGTGGGCCACTCCAGAGTAGAAGAGAGTCCAACCCCTCTCAAGGAGATGGGTTCCAGAGCCCACGCTGTGCGTGGAGGCGAGCCCGACTATTTCTAGTCGATATCTCTCGACCTCCCGCACCAGCTCAGGCTCCTTCCCCCCCAGCGAGGTGACATTCCACGTCCCTAGAGCCAGCCTAAGCATCCGGGGATCGGGCCGTTGAGGTCTCCACCTTCGTCCGCCACCCAATCCTCTTTGCACCGGTCCCTCACGGTTCCCCCTGCAGGTGGTGGGCCCACTGGGGGATGGCCTCGCGTCTCTCGTTCGGGCTTGGCCCGGCCGGGTCCCGCGAGGAGCAACCCGGCCACCAGGCGCTCTCCGACGAGTCCCGACCCCAGGCCTGGCTCCAGGGTGGGACCCCGGCTCCGCTGTACCGGGCGACGTCACGTGCCTCGATATTGTGTTCTTCATGAGGGGTTCTTGAACCATTCTTTGTCTGACCCATCACCTAGAACCTGTTTGCCATGGGAGACCCTACCAGGGGCATTTAGGCCCCAGACAACATAGCCTCTAGGATCATTTGAGCACTCAAACCCCTCCACCACGTTAAGGTGACGGTTCAAGGAGGGGTTTACACAGATTATATTTGTTTATTTTAATACCTCCCTCATTGGCCCATATTTCTACAGCAATCGCTCCTAAATCCTGTGTTGTATTCAGTGGTATATAATTAAAGTTTTATTTTATGAAGATGACACATCCTCCTTCATTCTCATTCACCCTATCTTTATGTAAAACAGAGTACCCGTGAATGATAAAATCCAACAATGATAGTTTGAGCCATGTTTCTTGAATGCATATTACATCTTGTTTTGTATTCATTGTGGAAATGAAGCCTTTAAATTCCTGTCTGTTTGCAACCAGAGTGCGGGTATCCCATGTTAATATTAACATTACTTACTGTTTTGAGAATCATGGATTTTTTCCCCCCAAGATAAATGTTTCACAATAAAAATCTGTGTAGCTGCTTTTACTGTGATCTTTATTTTCTCAGTTTTAGTCTTTACTTGTTCTGAACAGTTGATGTATGGCAGAAATTGAATCAATTTGTCCAAAGTAAAAGCAGATTGGCCTATATCTGTAACTCTATGGCCTGCATGATTTGTACTTGGTATGGTTTCTTTACTGTTTACCATCTTTACTGCTTCTGCATATGTAACTCTTGTCTGTTCTGATTTTGTGAATTTCAGCTGTCTGTTTCCTCATTATGCACCCTCCATATGCTGCAGTATGGCTTCCTCCACAGTTACATCTTATAGAGTTCCTCCCACATTCACCATAGGGATATTCACCTCCACATCTACCACACCTCTGTTTGCCTTTGCAAACGTTAGCAACATGTCCAAACCTTTGACATAGCATCTGGGGGTGGAACATATACTCTTACATCAAAACTCATACATCCTATTATAACTTTATCAGGAAGGATTCTAACTTTGAATTCTAGTAAAACAGATGTACCGTTCACTTTCTCTCCTGTATGCCTGCAACATGTCCTCTAATAACTTTCTTCAACTCAAGATTTTCCCCCAAAGAAAAACCTGAAATCCCTCCTCTTTTCTCTCCAGCAACCCTCCTTTCCAGCACTTCTCTTTTGTACAACACTTGTAGTTTTAGGACTTTCTTCTTTTGCTTTGACGTTTTACAAATAATAAGCAGATTTCTGCTGGCTGCACTGGCTGCCAATGTTTTCAGACACAACAAGAAAGATGATATCTGACAACCCTATACAAGTATCACAGTAAAGGGGGCTGAATACAGATGCACAGGTCACTTCTCATATTTTTATTTGTAAGTAAAATTTGAATGGCATTATTTTCTTTCCATTTCACAATAATACTTTGTGGGGGTGTATTACATAAAATCCAAATAAAACACATTGAAGTTTCTTATTGTAACATCTTCACAACAGAAGATATTGGTATAACGTCAGGAAAAAAAGGTCAGCAGTAATATAAAGTAGTGATCAATCTGTGATTCTGTTAAGTCCCTAAGACAGTAAATACAGCAAATGAAAGCCCACTAATATTTGGAGATAAAGAACACCCCAAGAAATTGGATGTTACTTTTTAAACTAGACTGGCAACAGTTTTGAAAACTCAAGAAATGCTAAGTACATTTGCAACGGAACCATTTTTAGCAGTTCGGCCATTGCTAGAGAAATCTAATAAGTATAAGATAAACTAAATATATTGCTCTGTCAGTACAAAATAATTATTTCTGGGAAAAATTACTCTGCTGCTCCCCAGAGGAACATAATGTGGCAGGAAACCGTGTTTGAATGTGACGGTTCTAAACGTAGCTGATCTTGGGAGTGAGCATAATTTTACTGGTATAATTTGGACAGCAAAAATCACATGACGCTGTGAGATTTGTGTTGACGGCATAAAGCCAACTCCTCATAATCAGCTACCTCTCTTTGTTCATGTTTCTCTCCATTCTAATTGGTGCTGATATGGCTGTTGAATGTGCAACTTTCACTGTGCAGTCATGTTTGAGTTTTATGTCTTAAAATGTGTATATTTTTTAAAATGCATAATAATTTAAGAAAATTACATAGAGTAAAAAATTATAATTGCTTTAATGCTATGATCTAAGTGCATAAAAGCAGTTCTGCAACTGAACTCTTGCATTGCATTTTATTATTAATAACAATTACATAAGAAAATAGAGTTTTAACAGCTTTGATGCTTTGGCCTATGAAAATTTGTGCAGCAGAGACCATAAACATTGTTTACAAGTAATAAGTTCACATTGTAACATTACATTTAACAAACAATTGTCAAATAATACATATTTAAGGCAGTTCGGTTCTTTTTTACATTATTAAGCAATGATGCATTATACGTTCTGGAAGCCTGGAATATTGAATTGGACCTACTCTATGAAGTTTTTTCTTTAGTATTCATGTACATGTTAATTTCATTTTGTATATATATTTATATGTAATATGAATCAATTTGCTTTATTCCATATTAGATTGCAAAATGAAAAGTAGATTAGATCCACAGTTTAAGTTTAAACTTATATTTGCATGGGACAGCATCAAGTTCTCTGAACTTATTTCTTATACAGCTCTTCAAATTTGTGTCTTTTCTTGTTTAGGTACTCATCGCATTTTATAATTCCTTGTAGTTTCATGTTTAAAGCCTTTCACAGTGGTCACATCAATCTTAGCAATATCACCACAATATGAGGCACACAATATGATTTTAAACTATCTTTTGCAAGCAAAAACCATGGTGCATCCTCAAAAGTGACCTAACCCTGATAGCAGCTGGCTATCACTCCATCTTTCCCTGCTCCTCTGCAATGATGTACTCTGGAGGGGCTCTTTTGAAAAATTCTCCCCAGGATCCATCATAAAGACCAAGCCCAGAGTACCCAAGTCGGTAAGCTGCCAGAATAACATGACAAGCTGTGACTCCAGAACCACAGGAAGCCCAGAGAGGCTTCTCCAGGTTCACTCCAGCCTCCTTGAAGAGTTTGGACAGGGTCTCGGTGCCGAGATGCTTTCCAGAGGAATCTAGGAAAGATGTGAAGGGCATGTTTATGGTTCCAGGGAAATGTCCTGGGAGAATATCTGTGAAGGGAAAACAGAATTGAGAAAAATGTATTGATTTTTTTCACATGTAAACATGAGCTAACTTAACAAGTTCTTGCATAAAACCTTTAACTGTCATTGTGTTAATTGTTTGAGTGTAAAAGCTTACAGCTTTACAGCCTTACAAAAGCAGATGAGACAAGCTTTACAATTATGGTAATCAAGCAAGGGTACTACCACAAAACCACAAATATTTTGGTTTTAACCTGTCTAAAGTACTGCTTTTTTTAACTGTATGCTATTAGCATTATTATTTTTGGTACTTTCTGAAGAGTATCTCAAGACACCAGACTTTTTTATTCATGAACCCCCAATGGGGTCGAGACCAAAACTTTAGAAACTATTGGTCTAAGTTACTAAGTTACATAAGTTACATAAGCATCTATGGATGAGCCAGCTACCGAGATCAAGGTACAACACGGTTTCAAGCGTTAAAATCATCCTTTATATCATTCCCACGGGTTAACGTTTTTTTTAAAGAAATGCAAGAGGAAATGCTGAAGGAATCAGAGTTCTGGCTACTGATGTATAAAGCACCGGCCCCAAGTAAATCCCAAAAATACACATACCCCTGGCAGACTTAGATTTAACCCTCCTGCAGTCCTTGCTAAGCGCTAGTACAGAGCGAGGCAGATTCTTGAAAAATCTTGATTTCACACAAACATTTATTATGTATTTTCTCCTTTTCATCACTAAAATATCCCTAAAGTGCGACAAGGTGCTCAGTCTGTCGCGGCAAACTTTAGGGAATCTCCCAAATCTAATAAAAATACATATCTACTTATATGTTTGAAACATTTGTTTTAATACTATGAGAGTATGATGTGTATATTTATTTAGGTGTGCAACATGTTTTGGGCTGAGAGCTTAAATGTGTGGAGTAAAATGCGTCAGTCAAAAGTGACCTCCAGCAACACTAGACCATAGACTAGACCAGTAAATGGATCAGTGGCCTCAGCCTGATATTTGATGAAAGATGTCATGATTTAACAAACGGGAACTTTTATCTCACTCCTTTAGCAGATTTTTGGGAATACCAGCTTGCTAAAACCAGACAAACATAACTATGGTCTCTAAGGACAGCATAGATATTTAATCATATACAAGTCCTTCTCAAAATATTAGCATATTGTGATAAAGTTCATTATTTTCCATAATGTTATGATGAAAATTTAACATTCATATATTTTAGATTCATTGCACACTAACTGAAATATTTCAGGTCTTTTATTGTCTTAATACGGATGATTTTGGCATACAGCTCATGAAAACCCAAAATTCCTATCTCACAAAATTAGCATATCATTAAAAGGGTCTCTAAACGAGCTATGAACCTAATCATCTGAATCAACGAGTTAACTCTAAACACCTGCAAAAGATTCCTGAGGCCTTTAAAACTCCCAGCCTGGTTCATCACTCAAAACCCCAATCATGGGTAAGACTGCCGACCTGACTGCTGTCCAGAAGGCCACTATTGACACCCTCAAGCAAGAGGGTAAGACACAGAAATACATTTCTGAACGAATAGGCTGTTCCCAGAGTGCTGTATCAAGGCACCTCAGTGGGAAGGAAAAAGTGTGGCAGAAAACGCTGCACAACGAGAAGAGGTGACCGGACCCTGAGGAAGATTGTGGAGAAGGGCCGATTCCAGACCTTGGGGGACCTGCGGAAGCAGTGGACTGAGTCTGGAGTAGAAACATCCAGAGCCACCGTGCACAGGCGTGTGCAGGAAATGGGCTACAGGTGCCGCATTCCCCAGGTCAAGCCACTTTTGAACCAGAAACAGCGGCAGAAGCGCCTGACCTGGGCTACAGAGAAGCAGCACTGGACTGTTGCTCAGTGGTCCAAAGTACTTTTTTCGGATGAAAGCAAATTCTGCATGTCATTCGGAAATCAATGTGCCAGAGTCTGGAGGAAGACTGGGGAGAAGGAAATGCCAAAATGCCAGAAGTCCAGTGTCAAGTACCCACAGTCAGTGATAGTCTGGGGTGCCGTGTCAGCTGCTGGTGTTGGTCCACTGTGTTTTATCAAGGGCAGGGTCAATGCAGCTAGCTATCAGGAGATTTTGGAGCACTTCATGCTTCCATCTGCTGAAAAGCTTTATGGAGATGAAGATTTCATTTTTCAGCACGACCTGGCACCTGCTCACAGTGCCAAAACCACTGGTAAATGGTTTACTGACCATGGTATCACTGTGCTCAATTGGCCTGCCAACTCTCCTGACCTGAACCCCATAGAGAATCTGTGGGATATTGTGAAGAGAACGTTGAGAGACTCAAGACCCAACACTCTGGATGAGCTAAAGGCCGCTATCGAAGCATCCTGGGCCTCCATAAGACCTCAGCAGTGCCACAGGCTGATTGCCTCCATGCCACGCCGCATTGAAGCAGTCATTTCTGCCAAAGGATTCCCGACCAAGTATTGAGTGCATAACTGTACATAATTATTTGAAGGTTGACGTTTTTTGTATTAAAAACACTTTTCTTTTATTGGTTGGATGAAATATGCTAATTTTGTGAGATAGGAATTTTGGGTTTTCATGAGCTGTATGCCACAATCATCCGTATTAAGACAATAAAAGACCTGAAATATTTCAGTTAGTGTGCAATGAATCTAAAATATATGAATGTTACATTTTCATCATTACATTATGGAAAATAATTAACTTCATCACAATATGCTAATATTTTGAGAAGGACCTGTAGTGTTGCGTTAAACGTTTGAGTTGTTTTAAAAAGGTGTTAAATCTAGCAAGCCTTCCACCACAAGAGTTAGTCACCTGTACAAACTCACCGTGGTATGACAACATTCTACTACAGGTAAGGTAACTGCTACTGAAAATAACTTACCGTTCCAGCTTGGGCTGCGTAATGTATCGTTATTGTAATGTATATGAACATAGTGTCAATATACCACATCTGCTTACAATATAATAAATATTTGCCAATTATATAAGCACCCTGCAAGCCAGATGCAACTTTCTGAATAAAACCAATTAATATATTTTTGCTCCAGTAAGTGGATGTATTATCACGATCTGGGGCCCATGTTTGCGGTGTTAAATATATTTGTTTATGCAAGTGATTTATAATCACATTAACCATGGTAATACTACATTATGTGCATTATTTTCCATATTGTGCAGCAATAATCCCATCAACAGTATACTTACAGCAATCAAATATCTACTAATGGTTTCTTGGTTTAAGTAATTTCATCTTATGGATTGTGTTTTAAACACTATTTTATATGTATAATTATCTTTTTCTCTGTCTAAACTGTAAAGGAGGTCAGCTTCATGTCTTACATGTCGACCCTGTTCACTGGTGTTTATTTAAAGTTTTGTTATTTTGCCAACCTTCTCTGGGTTCTGGGTCAGTACCCCGAAACCTGCCAGCAGACCTGGCGTCCACCACCTGGACCTGCTTGGTCTTGATGTTCTCCAGCACATTTTCAAAGCTCTTCACCCAGGACTGGTTCAGGCTCGCCTGGAAGTCTCTCCGCTCCGGCTTGCTGTAGTCGGAGGTCACCGGGTGACCGTCAGCCAGCCAGTTCTTGGAGCCTCCGTCCAGAACCGACACCAAACTGTGTCCGAACACCCGGAACATCCACCACACTCTAGGCGCGCTGAACGAGCCGAAGTCGCTGGTGTCGTAGACGACGACGTGGGTGTCGTTCCCGATGCCGAGGTCTCCAACGTACCGGGAGAAGTCGCTGGAAGTCGGCAGCATGTGGTCATAATGGGAGCTCTTATCGCAGCATTCATCTATGTCGAAAAACGAGGCTCCCGGTATGTGCTTCTGAGCGAACTCCTCTCTGGTGTTCCGCTTGCTTTTCGGCAGGTACCAGGACCCGTCCAGAATACGGAGTTTTGGACCTACGAGTTTGGTTTTGACCGCTTCTGACAGCCACTGAGCGGAGACCACAGCGCGAAACGGAGCAGCCATGACGGGGAAGGAGGGGGAGAAGATCGGGGAGCAAACAACCTTGAGACCGGAAAAAACTGTTGGCATTTAGCTTGTTGTTGCCCCGCCTTGATCTGTATCTAGACAGAGAGCTCAGTTAACTCTTTCATTATTAAAAACTGTGAAACATTTGTTAGTTCCCATGAACTGTTATGAGATGTTATTAATTATTTGATTGTTAAAGTTTTGACAGATAATACTAACCGATGAATTGGGCACCTTTCATCAAGTTATTGACAAACCTCCTTCAGAGACGTGATGAAGATGTACTTAAGTTGCCAGGAAGGGTAAAAAGCATTGAAATAACAACATTTTAATGCAACAATGAACAAAGAAGGTTTATCTTCTATTAAATCATTTGACACGAAACGTTTTTTCTAAAGACTTTCATTGCATACTGAGAATCGGAAGAAGTGAAGATGAACAAACTTTGCATTTGTCTCCCCCAAAAATTATACCACGGAGGAGAAAAATACTTGATTTTGAAATCTTTAGCTCCTGTGCTTTTATTGTGAAAGCGCAACGCAGCGTGATGTCACTGCCTCGCCCCTCCCTCAGCTGCTCTGAGCGGGACGGACGGGGGAGGCTACGTCATCACCTGCAGTCTGATCAGACCTCTGGATGAGCTAAAACTGTCTGTAGGGAATGTTGTCATGAATATGGCTGGCTTATAACGTCTTGTTGTTAGTTCACATTTATATTTAAAAACCAAATCAGTTGTTAAAAATCTTTATAAGAAAAGCCTCAACAAATGTAAGACAAATCTCCCCCCCCATGTTTAGTTCATTCCTACACCCTTGGTTGTAGGCAAACCTGCAGACTTGTATGACAGAACCAACCCAGATTGGGCCCCTACCTTGAGGCTGACCGACACAGCAACTCCCTCAGAAACTGACCGCAAAAGGAGACTCTCTGAAACTAATTTGAAAAGGTACAGATTATGTAGTAACGGTAATTTGATGGAACAATATATTGCAAAATGTAATTGTATGGATAATTATGATTGATACTGAATTAATAAGCTATATTGTATTATAATTATTAAAATACAAAAAAATAAACGCTGATCAGAGTCATGATGGTGTAATGCATTATTTGACATATTTCATCCATTTATTGTTATTGTGCTTTAATATCTGAATAATTCCTGTTTCTCTACTGATAATAGCACTATGCACTGTCCCTTCTTATTACAACCGATATGAAAGAGTAAAGTACCGGCATCACAGAGTACAACACAGCCAGAGCCTTGTTAACGATATGCATGGACCAGAAAGCATTGCAACACCTCTTCCTGGTCCAAGTTCAGAACTTCGCAGTCCTTCAGTTTTACAGTTTGATACAGCTTGTGCAGTCATGCTGCATGAGCAAGTCAAAGCTTCTGATGATGTTTGTGTAAAGTCAGAGCTCTTAAGCTAAACGAACAGTCATTTCAAAACAATGATGAGAAAGTGAGATATTGTGCCGGTCTAGTTTTTCTGACTTGGGCCAATTTGAACCTTTGCTCATGACCTTAATGCGACTGAAACTGAATCTCCCTGTACAGGACCTTGCATGCAGATTTCGCACATCATCTTGGACTGTGTCAAGAACATTTTTGGTGGTTACTCATGTTTTGTACATGAAACTGAAGCATCTGTTGTACTGGCCAGAAAGGGATGAATTACAAAAGACTATGCCTTTGGAGTTCAGGAAACTTTGCTTTGAAAACGACTGTGATTATTGATTGCTTTGAAGTGTTCATCCAAAGACCAAATAATCTTCTGGCTAGAACCCAGACCGGGTCTTCCTACAAACATGGTAACATTGTCAAATTTCTGATCGGTATTATGCCACAGGGGTCAATTTCATATCTTTCAGAAGCATGGGATGGAAGAGCTAATGACAAACATAGCAGAAAATTGTGGCATACTAGAAGAGTTGATGCCTGGAGATCTGGTTTTGGCAGATAGAGGTTTTAATATTGTTGAGTGTTGGTATGTGTTGTACCCAGGTTAACACAGCTTCATTCACAAATGGAAAAGCCCAGCTGTCTGCCGTTGACGTAGAGACAAAACTAAACATTTCCCATGAATGAACACGCGTTAAGAGAATTGATTGTAGGTTTGGTGCGGAATAAGTACACAATTTTGACAGGCAAATTGCCTGTGAACTTCCTCACAAATGATGATGGTGTCCCTGTTATTGATAAGATTGCCATTGTGTCGTGCTCACTTACGAATATGAGTGACTCATTAGTGGCACTGGCGATTACTTTTGACTGTTCAAAAGTAATCGCCACCCTTATGTAATGATGTAATGACTATGATAAGACTCAATTTTTGGAAAACTGAAGACAGGTTTCCAAACCTCACTGATTACTGCCAGAGCTGTATAATGAATAAATTACTTCAATCAAAAACCCTCCAATGTCACTGAATTACAACAATTATGCAAAGAAAAAAGGGCCAAAATTACTCCACAACTCAGTGCCAGTTTTGGCAAATGCTTGTTGCCAGATGTGTGACCAAAAATCAAAAATAGAAGAAATCTAAATACTTTAAATATACATATTTTATATAAATGTTAAATATAAATACTTTTTCAGCATAATATCTTATATACAACTGGGATTTGCAGTTCATACAGATTTCTATTGTATGCAGTTTAACACATCACATTTTTTACAAATAGATCCAAACAAACATCGACAGTAGCTTGAGCTTTTGCTGCAATATATGTGAAATATATAAACTGATGTCCTTCAAATGACAGATGGGACATGATTCCCACAATAATATCAATGATTTTAAACCTACCTAAATTATTAGATGTAACTTTTTGTTGAGTCATGATGAGTTTTAAGCGATCTGTTGTGCACTTACACGTTTTAGCCAGTTGATGGCAGTGTTTGATACTAACGTGGCTGCTACATATACAGTGTGTAATTATTTGTACTAATTCAAGTGTAAAAATAGGAAAAGTGCACGAAACACATCACATCAAATAGTAAATAGAAACAATTCAGCACACTGTATGTTTTCAGTAGTGCAGTACCTGTGTCTTGATCCATCTTTTTCTTACATTTTATTGAATTCAACTGATGATATATTGTGCTTGACCCACCATGCAACTGTTTATTAGGAGCAATACCACAAAGTTACTAACAATGCTGTTGTACATGCCAATTTGTGTCATATCAGTCTACAACTAATATGTACATTTAATATAGCTTGTCAAACTGTTGGGGATTAGAAAATAAAGACTTACATTTGTTACATTCTGCTGTGTTTTATCTGAATAATACTTAAATAAAGCAGGATCAAGCGATGAGGATATAACTTGATGTAGTTCAGTAAAAAGCCTTTAAATGGGTTCAGTATAATTAATTTGTAAGTCAGAACAAACATGAAATGCTGTCAATCTCACTCAAAGAAAATTAAATACCATTTGCATGTGAACAAAGTATGAAACGTAACTACAAAACGTAGATGTGCAAGTAAACATGTAGACATTTCTTCGTGATGCACCACATCTGCTTGGAATAAAGTAAACTAAGTTACATTCAGAGTTGCTGCTGTTATTTAGCACATCCAAATACTGCTTATGTGAACTTATGTGCAAGCATGCAATGTTAATAAACAGCCCTTGCTTAAATTTACATTCAAAATGTTTATTATGTGTCACACATTGCAGGTAGTGGGGCCAGTTGTTACTCAGGCTGTCATCTTGTCATTTATGCTTCTTTTTCCATTTCTGGCGCTTACACTTCCAATGTGCGCAATAAAAAGAGCCTTTTGGAACACATGTCAACTTTATACGCCTAAAATGCTACCACACATACGGATAATTCTCATCATCCTCAATGAATGGTTCTCGGCAAACACAAATGATCTACCTAAATTATTAGATGTAACGCCTGATTTTTTTGAGTCATGATGAGTTTTGAGTGATCTGTTGTCGGCCAGTTGATGGCAGTGTTTGATACATATACAGTATTTTTATATACAAGCACAGTATATTTGGAAACTTGGAAAAATACAAACTGAATTTTAGGAAAAGGAAAGAAGAAAGGCTTTCTAAAGAACTTTGTATAACAATATTCTTATAAATAATCAAATTTTATAATAATCCTGCTTCTATGTAATGATTTACTGTATAATCCTATAATGAGAAGATTTTTGAAGAGGCTGAGGATAGGAAAGAGTAAATTCTTGAAATCCATTAGTATTTGAAACATTTTGAAACATAAACTGTTGCACGAAACATAAAATTATTAGTTAATATGAGTTAAAGGGACTCTCAGCAGCAACTGTGGCTTACTTTTAAGTCCTAACAAGCAAAGAGGTTGTCAGAGTTAACAGTTAAGACCAATTCAAAATCTGACCCATACTATCTGATGTGGGCTGCATGGTGGTGCACTTGGTAGCACTGTTGCCTTGCAGCAAGAAGGTCCTGGGTTTGATTCCTGGCCAGGGGTCTTTCTGCATTGAGTTTGCATGTTCTCCCCGTGCATGCGAGAGTTCTCACCAGGTACCCCAACTTCCTCCCACAGTCCAAAGACATGCCTTTTAGGTTAATTGGTCTCTCTAAATTAGAAAAAAAAAGAAGCTTCTTAAATTAATTGAGAGTCAGAATTGTTTGAAAAACACCCTTTGTCCTCTGAGTTTTGGTTCTCATCCTAACTTTGCAAGGTGTAATTCTTTAAACACAAAACTATTGACCTGACAAAGTATGACTGTTTTATTACTATTATTTTTAAAATACAAGCCTTTATTTAAAAACAAAAAAAAAAGATCAAACTGGTAGCCTGGTTTTATGACGGCCACTAACCTGAGATGAGGAGAAAAGTACAGACCACCATGACAGAGACTCCGGATCTAAAACAACAATCCATAAATAAAATCCATCGCAACCATTTGCCTTCTGTAGTCACAGATTTAATAAATAGAGACCTCAATATAAATCCAGATGCTCTGTGAAGGCCTGAGGTTTGTGAAAAAACAGCATCATGATGACTAAGGAACACATGTAGATCAGGGAGAAAGCTAGTTAAGAACTAAAGTGATGACCATACTGCATAGAAAAATAATAAAATTGTTTTTTTAAAAGGGAAAGATGAAAAAGTGAAAGACAACGGTCAGTGTACATTCAGGCAGTTTGTTTTTTGTTTCTAACGAAAAAACTGCCTGAATCTACAGTGACCAACTGACAATGCTAGACTTTGCAACTTGATAAATGAATTTGCTCGCATGAAGGCTCAGCGCTGGGCTCTTGGTGAGTCAGGCTGAGCAAGCGCAGTGATTGCTGTCATGTGGCTTATTTGAGAAATTATAAATTTATAAAAGTTGTACAGTTAAAAATTTATATTGAATTTTATTTGGAGTTTTTTTCCAGTCTTTCAAGAATGTTAAGAGAATTTTTCATTTTGAATTTTCACAATAAAAAATACATAAAGAATAGCAAAGATGGCCTTTGGCACATTTTATATGTCTGCTTTTAATCTTACATCTAATAGTGAATTGCATAATGCATGCATATTGTTGTGTACCATTCACTAGCACTAAATACTTTGCTAGTACTGGTATTGAACTACAGGAAACAAGACAGTTGCAAGCCTTCAAAGTTAGTTATGTAAAACTTATGATGGGTCAGTTAGGTCCTAGAAATGTGATAATAGTAGCTGCATGGGGGGTTAAAGTATTTGGCGCATAATGCATAATTTCCTTCACACATTGCATTTTGTAGTGTGTGCAGGAAAACAATGGACATCATCCCGCACACAACATCCCAACGGAGATACACAAAGGTATTATGCTTTAATTATGCTTTTTCAGTAGGGACAGGGAAGCTGGTCAGAGTTGATGAAAAGATGGACCCAAATACAGGGCAACCCAAGAACAAAACCCTTCTGCAAAAGTATGGGAAGAAACTTGTGCCATCAGAAACTGAATTTGAATTCCTCCGACTGAATCTGTATTTGTGTAATTAGAAATTAAATGCATTGGTTTGAAAATGAATTTCACTAACCTGAAACTGGATATAATGATTTAAAACTGAACTTGTTTGCTTTGAAAATTGCTTTGCTTTATATTGAAAATTCAGTTTGATTACTTTCACTTTCAGCTCCAAAATTCAGTTTTTTGTGTCCTACATCCGGGTTCTTGAAGCCCCAGATTAATCAAACACAGATTTACGGATACACGGATGTCATTCACTGTTGCTGTGTCCAAATTTAGGACTGCATCCTTTGAAGGACGCATTTGTAGGCCGATAACGTTCTGGATGAGGCGACGAATGCTGTCCAATCTCCAAGGTTCCAACAAATGCGTCCTTCTTTTCCCCAGATTTGAAGGATGCGTCCAGTGTATCCTCCGAGTCCCACCCTATCCCATGATTCATTGCGGGTCGAAGTAGATTGTTCAAACGGAAGTAGCAAAGGCCGGAGGAGAGAGAACATTTGTTAATAAAATTGGATATATTGCATTTCTGTGAAACAGCTGAACTTTTACAATGTTTTTAGACGAGAATGTAGTTGTGTAAACCTAAAATATCTGATCAGTTTATCAAGATATCGCTTAATTACACAAATGCGCCGATGTGTTTGTCCGCTGCCCCAGCAGCCGCTCGCCTCACCAGCTGTCAGCTGACCGGGTGGTTGAAGTGCGCTAAACCCCGAGAGAACAGCTGACTCCCGGCACATTGTCTTCAAAATCCCGCTGGGTTTCCCCAATGGGTGGAAGTTAAACAGATATAATTCAGTCAGATGAAATCTAATATTAATGTTTGGTTTATTTATTATAATAATGATAATAATTATTATTATGCCCTGCAAATAAACTGATTTAAACTTTGTTCCTAAAGTTAATATGTTAGTGTTTAAGTTGTTGAAAGCTTTACAAATACAAATAAATTAAATCCAAGTTGATCTCTCAGCTATTTTACTGCCATGGCAGTGGTTAATAATACCTAATATGGGTCCTCCCACTTAGGTGAAATACCAATGTTTCTTTTTTACACTCCTTATTAACACCCAGTCTCCTGGTTCCACTAGTTGGTTTTCCTGCTGGGAAATAGAACATTTCTCATTAGTTTGATTTTGTTTCTGTTGCTCTTCTAACATACTCCTCATATAATCAGCTAAGTTAGCTTCTTCATCTAACTCCCACTTGTTTTTGAATTTTGGTAATCTGTATGGTCTTCCAAATAACGTTTCATAGGGTGTTAGCCCTGAGGTGCTTGTAATGTTTAGTTGGAAATAGTTCTATCCATTTAGAAAATGCATCTATAATGACTAAACAGAACTTTTTCCCTTCACTGTGGTTTAGCTCGATAAAATCCATATGAATTGTTTGAAAAGGGTATTTTAGTTTTGGAAATTGTCTCCTTCGTGGTCTTAAATTCCCTTGTGGATTATGTTTTGCACATGTTAAACATGTTTTACAAAAGAATTAGTTATTTACTCGCTGCGAGGAGAACGGACAGAGATGTGCTTTCAGTTACAAATCTCCTACCGCTCTGAAAACCATCTGTCCGACCCTCTCTTTTTATTATCTTTTCGGGGGTCCCTAGTTACAAAGAACGTCATTCTCTAAGGATGGGAAACAACAGCTGCATCATAAACAGGTCATAAACACCATTATCTTTTAACAACACACTTCCACAGTCTCCATCTTTTTAAGATCAGTGCGTCATCTGTTCAGCGCAATCAGCCTTCATCTTTTATGACCTCCTCAACTGCGGACTGCTTCCTTCTCAGCTCCATTTATGACCTTTGCCTGCAGACAACTCACATCCTTTACTCACACAAACATCATGAAAGGTTATAAAAATCAAATAGTCAAGTTAAGGATAGGAGAAAATATAAGATAAATCTATATTAAATTATTCCAACAATTATTATTACCTCCTATTGACCAATTTCCAAAAGTTGGAAATTTCCTGGAAATTTCTTCACTTCTCTTTTTGTGTTTCATTCTTACTCAGCTGTGCATGTTATTAAGAACAGAAAATAACAAAGATATGCTGTTTTTAAACAAAGACAAAAATATGTTAAGTTCTAATCTCTTAGATTTGTGTTTGGTACAAACTTGGTTTTCATAAACAGGCTTTATGATTTATAAAATAAATGAGTGAATAGAACTCTATTATATCATTAAGCATTATAACAATAATTAATTTTTTATATGTGTAATGGAAATTCTTTTATTAAGTGTTCCAAAGTGTGTGACCTTTAGGTTACCTCACTCCTCAGAACATCTGTGTTAGAGGAGGAAGCTGTAAAAGCCATTATCAGAATTTAATGGTTAAAACCCATCATTTAAGGTGATGCCTCAGGAAGAGCAGATGGGTCTGTTCCTAGGTAACTTTGTCACCTCTGAACCCGAGAAGGGTCTAGGGCCATAAAACACAGACTCTTTGAAGTGTTGAGATAACACTGTCATGTTTGGTATAAATACTGTGTGTAAATGTTGATCGGGGCTCTGCTTCACTGACTAAACTCAGTGTCAGGGTCTTCAAACGCTTAATGCCTTTGAATAAAACTTATGAAGACAAAGTCCGGATTTTCTCTTGTTGTGAGTCAACTTCTCTCCACTTTGATAAGAAAATTCCACAACATATGCATAAAAAAAGATAATCTGTCCATTATTTATTCCTGCTAAAGTTTTTTTTAATGTTTTCTACAATCTGTTCCAGCTTAAGGCAAACAGGCAGCTAACCCATCAAGGATTAACACACAGAGAGTAAAAAACTAGCATTCTTAAATTTGCAAAAATGCTTCAACTTATACACAATTCCAATATGAGAGGACAGCATTGCATCCCTGGCAATCTATTGTACAGTTTTGGCCAACAAGTTTGAGAAACGCAAAAATGTGCCTTCTTGAGACCAGGCCAGTGTGGAAATGTCACCACTTTACTGTGCGTGCAGAAACACTTCGCCTTCTGCTATTCTGGAGATGGAGGTGACCATTGTTGACAAAAGATTTTAGAGATAAAGATTTTATTTGTTTAATTTTGTGTCCTTTCTTGGCACAATCATGCCATGTGGAATAGCTGGATGCCTACATGAATTGGGGCAGATTTCCTCTGCAGAAATGTCTCAAAATGGAATCCTAACTGCACGATTAACTTTATAAGGCCAAGGTAGGATCCAGCATCAAAGTAGGCAGGCCACATTGATGTAGTAGTGACCTATGTTTGTATGAACATCAGCCACTTGGATTATCTGTGTGTCGGTGTGCATGTGGGTGGTGAGCATGTGTAGAAATAAGTGCGTTTTGTAAGGGTTAGGGTTACGCGAGAGAAGAACGATAGAAGGCCTGCAACACTCAGTACCCAAGAGCAGCAAAGACAGGTGGACTAGGCTCCAGACTGCCGCAGCAGTCCCAGCAAGACAAACACAGGCCATCCATACATCCCACACAAAGGTAGACATCTGAGAAGCATTAGAACGGCTGCTCCCAGGCCAAAGAGGCAAAGAGTGAGGCGCGGGGCCACCAGCCACTGCTGCCACCAACCACGCAGGCCAAGCCAGCGAGCCAGGAACCCAGTTCCCCCAGCAGCTTGGGCCCCCAACAACCCCCGGGAAAAAGATCGCCTAGAACCAGGTAGGGGATACTCCGCCCCCCAGATCCCCCAACCCTCTGGGCAGCCGTCAGCACACTGTGGCACCAAACACATTGAAACACAGTCAATGACCATGGTTCTTGAAAACCAAGAAAAAACTATGATCATATTACACAAAACCAAACCCTATATCCTAATTAGGGGACTTCTGGGGACAATTCTTTGTTAGATTAAAGGGGGCTGAGTACAAATGCAAACCGCACTTTTTGGATTTGTTCATTTTTTTGGGCTATCACATACCATCCCAATAAAACACACTGAGCCTTGTGGTTCTAACATTGCAAAAGGAGAAAAGGTTGAAGTGATTTTAATTCTTTTGGAAGGGACCGTAAGATTAAGAACATGCCAAAGCTGAAAATGACACCCAAACTGACTACAAATACAACAATTTAGTAAGTCAGGCTCTGTGAGCCAAACTGATCTCCAGGACTGTAAGAAACACATTTTCTTCACTTGTCTAGTCTGAGATTACCCTGAAACACAGTCATTTACATCAAATGCTGGGTGTTAATCTCATCAAAAGGGAAGTATATGCTGGAAAAAAGTTTCTTTTTTACACAATAAGGATGCTCATCTGTCATTTATCTCTAATCACATATGGACTTAATTAAATTCAGGGCTTACCACATCAATAAGGGGAAGTCTTGTTTTCAGTTTTCTTGGAAAATGTCAATGTATATGATTCACAAGAACATCATGACCTTTTGTTTTCTTCCCAGGAAGCTTGCAAAAGATTTGTTCCTGCAAACCTTATATGGCTTAAATAAGTGCACCAGTGAGTATAAATCTGGCTAATTTAGGAATCTCCACTGCTGATGTTCTCTGCTTTCATTAGAGCATCTCCTCTCAATGATTGTCATTTCAGTGAGAATTTATTGAATCATACAACTTCTCCTTTACTTGATTGCCCTGCTTGCACAAGCTAATTACTCTCAGGTGAGTAAGCTGATCATCTGAAATCACAAAGAGGGGTTACAAGTATTTATTAAAGCCTGAGACTTTTTCAACAGATTTGATGTTCAGAACCTGGAGTGCATCCCTGAAGAGGCGGTGTGGGATCTGAAGCTTGGCTGGACAGCGGGGTCAGATCATCTGTGTGGGCAGACACACGGAGGTTCTGTCACATCATTTTACATGCATGCTTTCAAATATCTTCAACATGTAAATTTTACTGTTCAAAGTTAAATGAATGGCTTGATCAGTTGCAAAAAACTTAAGATTTCAGAAAGGATTGAAGGGAGGAAAATTATAGACTTTTAATTTGACATTACATTATTTTACTTTTCACAGTAAATTTCTATTCTATGGTGGCTACGTGGAGAAATAGGGAGTGACATTTAGAAACATTTTCCAACCAGTTCCTAAATTAGAAAAAATAAAAAAACAAGTACAAGGGTTAGAATGTATTGTTTTAGAGCACAGAGTGCCTGACACAATGTAAAATAAAAATAAAAAGAAACATGAAAGCATCTAAAGTAGTATCATAGATTAGAAATTGACGGCTACAGTATGTAAGCAAAAACTATCACCACTATTGTATTTTTTATTGTTTTATTTTATTATATATTTTAGTTTTTTTATTTAATTTTTTCAAGTTTCAAAGCAAAATTACTTTCTCATAGTGGGATTAAATATCTGATCAACCCGGACCAAAGTTTGCACTCAGCTCCGTTTATAAGCTGGGTTATTGTTTACTACTTTAAACTAGACACATTTTTAAAATAAGATTTGAGAGATTTACCTTGAGACTAATTTTATTTATGTCCAACACCATGAAAAATTACAAATCCTCTTGTGTGAACATTGATCAAGAGAATGGCACAACGCAAACGTCCAAGCTAAATTGACACCGGTTAGGAGAACATCCAAAAAATGATAACCAGCACTGCATTGAAAGTGAAGAAAGATTAACAGTGAGTGATGATTATCAATTTTTGAAAATTGATCAATGCTCCAGCATAAATTCAGGAAAGCAAACAAATGTGTTCTTTATTCATGCAAAGCTCATTTTGCCACTTTACGTGAGAGATCAGATTTTTTAACCAAAGACTACATGTATGTTTAACCCTTCCTAAAACAAATGACAAAATGTGATGACGTCAAAGATTTAAGAGTCTGCTATAATGTTTTGTCTCAGTTCTACTGATTTTCCAACCTATGGCATGTATGCTGTAAATTAGTAAAACAAAGTTCCCAGAGAGAAAGTTGAAAGTGCACCCCGGTACATACAGTGGCACTTCACGTAAAGATGTGTTAAAAAAATCACATTTTTTTAAGCTTTTATTTTATTAGCATGACCTCTCACTGAAAATTAAGAAAGATCTAGCTTTTATTTTGAGAACTTTAATTCAGTGGGGGAAAAAAAATCTTGAAAAATAATTGTTTTAACAAAATTGCTGGTGTCACAATTACCGGCATCCCCAGAACTTAGCTTTCTTCTAAAACATATCACAAGGTTGGAGCGTAAAGTACAGAGAGAGGGATATTTGACCATTCCTCTTTTTATCTCCAGATACTAGTCCTAGAGCCACTTTTTTGCTTTCTTAGCTTTACGTCATTCCACATGTTTTTAAACAATTTAGGACTGAGATGATCCAGGGAGATTGATTCTGAGTCTGGTGAACCCTTTATGTCTTGATCTGGTCATTTGTTTTGTATCATTATTTTGCTGAAAGACCCAATGACAGCCCATTTTTATTTCTCTGGTATAGGCCACCGGACAAAAAAGATAGTTCAAATAGTTTATAAAGCCATGCATCCTAACAAGTGTCCAGTTAAAATCCCAGTAGATTTTAGCAAACTCAAGATGTTTAGGCTTTTCTTTTTCATCACACACAAGCAATCAGTTGGCTGTCATGGAGACTCTATTCTGCAGTTTTTACCTTATCGTCCTCCTCATTGTTTGTGGTAACAAGATAAAAATTGGCCCTTGACCAGTCTAGTGGTCAGCGACTAAAAGAATAGGTCTCTGTGTCACATCATAATTATTCCCATAAAACAGAAAGCCATGAATTACTAATAATTAGAAGTTCCTTATTAGAAAAACAACCAAAGGATGATTTAAAAAAAGTCTTGAGTAAATTGTTTCGAAATCTGTTTGGGGGTGCCATTAATTGTGCCACCAGTGATGTTGTTAAAAACAATTATTTTATGCCCAGGTATGCTTTATAGCTTAGATTTATTAGGTAGGTGCTTTTGATGCCGGATAATATTCCATTGGTCCCTTTGGTAAAATTATTTAATTTTAGAGACATTTGTGAGACAAATATACCCACCCCCCACCGGTTGTATTTAAGCAAATCCAGTTCATATAGTAATGTTTACATTTTTAAGTAAAACTATTATTGAGGCTCAGTTTTATAACACTCAAAATCAAAGGATTTGATTAAGGAAGGCACACTTATAACATCAGTAGTCAGTTTTGCTTTAAAAAGAGAAATGTAGAAGTTTATTCAAAAAGAGAGGCTGTGAGAGGTGGAGAGAGGCTTCTTAATTGGAGTCACAGTTTCTTCATTATAGTAAAAAAATCCCTTGTTTTTGCAGTCCAACCAAGTTTTTCACCCACTGAGTGGTGTCCCACTGGAGCAGCTGGCCACATCTTGGAGAAATTCCTTTAGAGAGGTAAGATCATTTTATTCAAGAATAAAAAAAAGAGACAAGGCTAATTATAAATTAACTCACCACAATGTTTATACATCTCAATCATTTGGACTACTCTAGTCTGATATATATTTCTTATGATTACATATTTCTGTTTCATTTATGGCATTTTATTGGATACTGATTATGCTAGCACATTTTGAGGAAACTAAATGACAGCCAGCTAAAGCTAAATATAAAAAGGGTTCTTTTTAGGATGCACATTTTTTACTGGTCTTAAAATATGTTGACACATGTTAAAAAAACGTTCTCCATTAATGATTTATGTGGAATGAATGAATTAAACTGTGATTGTTTTATTGGTTTACTGTATTTTCTTTGTTAAAGCTTCCAATGGTTTGTTTCACCAGTGTAGTAAAATTCACATAACCAATATATATAGGAGTGGCAATCAAAAAATCAGCTTCCTTCTAAAGCCTGAGTCCTTCAGATAGACTGCTGAAGTCGGACAAACCACAGACAGACAGCATTGTGTGGATGATTTGAACAAATCAAGTTAAATCAAATTTCCATCTTGTTTCCTTGGCGACCAGCAAGCTTTAGTTTTCGAAAGGGAGTAACTGCTTTCACGTGTGAGCAGACAGGCTGTGTTACTGGACATTACGTAGGGACATGTTCAGTTCACTTCAGTAATGGGGGGGGATTTGCCTCAGACAGACAAAAAATCTGGATGCATTCCATTCATGTCCACCAATTTCACACACAATGAGATCTGTGTTTTCCTTTTATTAAGCGTTAACAACTTAACCGACTTACGGGCTCCACTAATGTGAGAACGGTTGGACGTCATGTGAAGGAAACATGTCACACTGTGTGTAATGTACTTTCACCGTGAAAATGTGTGCGCGTGAACATGAGTGCTATCACATGTTGCTGAGATCTGAGGAATAGCTTATAAGTGAAAGCTAACTGTTTTTGGGAAACAACACAACAAGCTAGTGCTTTTCTCATGACTCTATAGGTGCCCTGCTGCTTTAAAAGGACATATTGAAAGTCTACGATATTTTCCTTATAAAGAAGGACGATATCTGATAATCAGTCTTTGTAGTGTCTTGTTTCATAGCTTCATCTCTATAGCACTAAGTCCATGCTTAACCAAGCATTGGTATTTTTCAGCAGAAGTGACTAGAAATGTGCTGTTTAAGTTTAACAATTAAAACTGCTTTGTAAAACGTTATTAAAAATCTTTGTAATGTTATTTTTGTGGCTGTTTTATTAGTGAAAAAGACTTATTTTCTGTTTGAACCATTTAATCACAAACTTCAATATATTCTATTGGGATTTAAGGTGATAGACCAGGGAGAAAGAGGTTGAGCAAGCTCTGTGTGTCCAGATGGTGAAACATGGTAGTGGCAGCATCGTGCTGTGGGGATGCATTTCTTTAGGGACAGGGATGCTGATCAGAGCTCATGGAAAATGAAAGTTAAATACACGGCAAATTTTTATGAAAACCTATCGGCGACTATAAAAAAAATGAGACTGAGGCAAAGGTTCACCTTCCAGCAGGACAATAATGCTAAGCATTAGGTGTGTGTGTGTGTGAGGGGGCTCTGAGTACAAATATACAACACAAATATACAACACACTTTTCAGATTCTAATTTGCATGTATCAAGTTCCTGCCATGTTGTTTCAACTTACAAATAAAAGGAAACTTTATGATAAAAGACAATTTTATAATAAGTTATGTACTTCTTTGTTGCTCCATAATACCCTGATAAAATACTGTACCTATAATGCTTAAACGTTTTGGTACATCGATAATTTTGGAAGGCAAAATATATTCTCCTAAAATTACCAGCAGTTATTGGAGTCAGATGTTTTGGAATGATTGTTAGCTTAGCAGTAATGTTTCTTCCACTAATGGTATCACTTTTTTCTTTATCTGTCAAGCCCCCTCACTTTTAACAGGATGACACTACTCAACTACCCAGTTCCAGATTTGGACGCTACACTGCAAGAAGTGAGCCGTGTTCTGCAGCTCACACTATGCCCAGATATTTACCTTGAGTTCAAAAGCACCCTGGAACAGCAGAGAAATGCCCTTGAAGAAGCCCAGAGGAAATTAGAGGCCATTGCAGCGGGCCAAGAGAACTGGGTGACTGACCAGTTCAAGAGGGGTTTGCTTTCTTGTGCTGACCCCCTGCCTACTTCAACAGCTCTGCCGGTTGTTCTTCTCCCATCAAAAGCAAAGGGATGCTCTCAGCTGGGGAGGGCAGCTGCTCTGCTCTGGGCAGCAGCAAAGTTGTACAGTGAACCCCTCTTGTTGAAGGGCGATGTTCCTATGGAGCACACTCAGCAGTCTGAAGTGTTTGGTGCCAGCCGTATTCCTGGCAAGAGCCAAGACGAAATTAAGGTGAGATTAATGTAGTAAGGGTTCGAATACTTGACCTGTCTGAAAAACAGTCTGTGTGAAATGATAAGGATGAATTTGTTTCCTGTTCACATACTATACTGTCAAACTCCTCTGTTCATCAGGTCTATCCAGACAGCCTCCACGCAATCATCACCTGTGCTGGTGGAGCATTCCCCATTGACATACTTTGTCGTCCCAGCACCGGTGGACCAGTTTCTGTGCGGTCCTTTATGGACATCTACAAGCAACTGGCCCAGGTGATGGATCTGCCCAAAGCTGGGAAACAGAACGATCCCTCTGTCATTTGCAGCCTCTCAACTTTGGAGCGGAAGACCTGGGGAGCTCTCAGAGAAGAGATCCTCAAGCAAGGAGGCGATCCGCAAAAATCACTTGAGCTCATGGAGAGTGCCATCCTTACACTGTGTCTGGAAGACAGTGAAGCACCCTGTGAAATGCCTGATATCCTCAATGCAGTGAGACTGGGAGGAGGAGGAGACACTCCATGTCTGCGATATTATGACAAGGTATATCTAAGATGTTTTTTAAATGATCTATTATAAAACTAAAGATAAATTTAATATTAGGAAATATAATTAAGGATTTCCATAGTCTCAATGTGCATAAAACAGGTTGCACATCTGCAGAGAATCCCTACAATCAAACTAAATATACAAATTAGCTAATTTTATTTGAAAGTTTAAGCAAACATTATGATCTACTAGATGATGAACAACATATTAATTTAATGCAAAAATGTTTAGATCTTAAAATTTACAATTTCTGTAAGACCTCACTGTTCAAGAACTGACTCTGGCCTGGTTAATTGAAAAGAGTAAAGAGTCTTCAAACCAACCAGTAGGATCATTAAAGGACAAAGCAACACCAAAAGACTTTTTGTCATTAGGAGATGGATACTTTGAAGAAATCTCTAAATTTATGCAAAGATTTTAAGTTACAAACAGAATTTTGTACTTACAAGTTTAAAAGTTTTCATATTTTCAGTGGTAGCTGAATTTTCAAAAAGAAGCTGATACCATATTTTCTATTTCTTTTTTTTCTTGCAGGTGCTGAATCTAGTTGTGTTTAAAGACAGCACAGCTGGGATGGTGTTCGAGCACAGCGCTGTGGATGGAATGGTAGCTTCTCTTGTGACAGAACATGTATACCATCTGTCCGAGACTGTTGACTTAAACCTTGTCAATAATGACTTAGGAGCAATGAAGTCTGACACAATAAACACTGTTCATTCTGCAAGTCCAAAAGTCCTAACGTTCCCCTTTCAAGGGATAAGTAGCCTCCAACAGCAACCTGTATTGACAGTAGACAATGTAGTTCTTACTTTTGATCTCCCCTCCTATCCTGATGTATTTTCAACGCTCAGAGAGCAGAGGGGCCTGTATGATGCTTGGATCAACTTCTCCTTGCAGCTCTCCCTTTGGCAAACTCTTGGAGAGTCTGCTGCTAAACACATGCTTGTCACCCCTACACATATGCGGCACTACAAACATGGCCGTTGTGATCCCACGTACTCACTCACAATGCATTCCCGCAAGTTAGTTAATACCTTGGCATCTCGCATTTGTCCTGATAACACCATGCAGTACACTAATGACTTACTGCAGCTGTTCCATGTTTCTTTTTTGGAGCACAAAAGGCTCATCAAAAACACCAAAACCGGTCAAGGTGTTGGTCCTCACCTGGCCGCTCTACGGCAGTCTTTACCATCTGACAATCCATTAAGGAAATTCCTGAATCCCTTTGGATGTCCATCTGTATATCTCACAGGTTCTGATACGATGGAAGGTGTAGAGTGTGGGGTAGGAAATGTTTATGCCCAAGACCAACTTGCTGTAACCTACCTTGGGAAG
The DNA here is from genome assembly GCF_021462225.1 of Girardinichthys multiradiatus. Taxonomy (NCBI): domain Eukaryota; kingdom Metazoa; phylum Chordata; class Actinopteri; order Cyprinodontiformes; family Goodeidae; genus Girardinichthys; species Girardinichthys multiradiatus. The sequence goes on from NC_061818.1 coordinate 16,460,604, forward strand.
AAAGACAAGGTGCAACTGGTGCTCAATGGAAAGGGGACATTTGCTGTTGTTCTGAAGAAGCTTCAAGAAAACCTTGAGATGAATTTGAAGTTGTTGATGCTTTTAGCTGTTAGGTATGCCATCGCAAGCCAAATGGGAGCACTTGACTCTCTGTTAAAACAGCATCAAACGGAGCAGATGCTTCATTGCCAAGATAATCTTGACAAGGACAAAGGCACTGTTAACGCTGCATCTGGCATGTGCTCTGATTACATTCTTGTGATTCATGGAGGTGCTGGAGAGGATATGATGCTGAACAGTAAAGTGACAGAGATGATTGAGTTTGCACTGCAAACAGCCTTAACCATTGGTGCCCAGATTCTTGAACAAGGCGGCAGTAGTCTGGATGCTGTTCAGAGATCTGTGGAAGCCTTGGAAGACTGCTTTCTATTTAATGCAGGTAGAGGTTCAGTGTTTAACAAAGATGGCAAAAATGAAATGGAAGCAACCATTATAGATGGAAATGGAATGAGATCAGGATCTGTTGCTTGTGTGAAAAGTGTAAAGAATCCCATCAAAGCAGCCAGATGCGTGATGGAGAGGAGCTCACATTCACTTATTGTTGGAGAGGGAGCTGAAGAGTTTCTGCAGGGGTTGAATGACAAAGAACAGCCAGTTGGGCCACAGTATTTTTACACTGATATACGTCACAAAGAGTTAATTGCAAAACTCAGTGGTGGAAATACCTCAAAAAACAACCACCCTCAGACAGTTGGAGCTGTGGCCTTGGATCGTCGGAACACATTGGCAGCTGCAACCTCCACAGGTGGGTTGGTGGGAAAATTGAAAGGACGAGTAGGGGATACTGCAGTAGCAGGTGCAGGAATATATGCAGATGACAAGGTAGCAATTACCTGCTCTGGAGATGGAGATGTGTTTTTAAGGAGCAGTGTGGCAGAAAAAATAGCCAGTCTTTACCACAACAAAGGCTATAGCCTCAGACAGGCCTGCAAGGAAGTGATGGCCAAAAATTTGAAAAATGTGTGCGCTGGCATCATAGCCGTGGATAAAAAGGGTGATGCTGTCATTGAAACAAATGCTGGTGTGATGTTTGTGGCCTCAATGACATGTGGTATATCAAGGGTAGAGGTTCTCAAACCTATGAAGAGTTTTACCAATGTGATCTGGGAAACAGAGGACCTGGTCGCCTACCTGAACCCTAACCCCTGGACCCCTGGGTCAACAATTCTGACTAGAAAGACTCTGAGTGGGGCTAACAGCATCTTTCAGTTGCCAACACCTGATTTTGTTGCTATGCTACAAGGTGCAAAAACAGTATCAAACCTGTTATGTGAGCGACTGGGAGTACAACGCTGTGCTTTGATTTTTAATCCAATCCCTGATAAACCAGCACAAATCAGACTACTCCCACTCTGTGGATTAGAACCAAAGTGGCAGCCCCATCTGGCAGAAGAAAAGGAGTTCCACAGTTATGACACAGGCTTCTGTAACTCAAAAAGTGGCCCACGCTGGGATGACAAGGCACTGACCCAAATTCAAGCCAAGATAAGAAATGCACTGCCTACACCAAATGCCCCATCTTGCTTTGACTACTTTGGTGACCCTTCCAATGATAACCTGTTTAGCCAGATTGTACAAGGAGAGCAGCAACAGTGGAGAGTGTGGGAAGACAGTCAGCATGTTGCCTTCCTGACACCATACCCAAATAGACCTGGTCTAACTGTTGTGGTGCCCCGCAGGCCCCTGTCCAGTGACATCTTCAGGCTCAATGATCCTGACTACAAAGCTCTGATCTTAGCCACATATAAAGTTGCCCAACTGCTACAGGAAGGAATCAAGGCTCCAAGTGTTGCACTGATCTTTGAGGGGTTTGAGATCGACCATGCCCATGCCAAACTGTTCCCTCTGTTACCTTCACCAGATGGGGCAAAAGCTGTCAAGCTACAACCAGAATTCTTTCCAACCTACCCTGGATTTGTGTCATCCTTGGATGGCCCACCTGCCGATGCTGAATCGCTCAAAAACATCCACTTAAAAATCACCCAGTGCAGGCCTCCTTGTTCATGGAAAGATCCTCAGGTTCACTCCACACTGGCCATGAAAAGCCAGTGGTATCGCAACCTGTTCCAAATTCAAAACACTTTATTCCACAGCACAGTGGAGTATTTCCACAGTTCTTGCCAGTACTCCTATGCTCTGACCCCTCTCACCACAGACACCATATCTTCACCAATGGGTCTGGGGTCTGACTCAGAGCCAGTGTCTGTAAGTCTGCTTGGGCAAGATGTCTACCTGGCTGACTCAATGCAATTTGTCCTTGAATACTTCCTTCGCTTTCAGGAGAACCTCCCCGGAACCTACTACATATCTCCTAGCTTTAGAGGGGAAGATCCAGATGCCACACACTTGAATCAGTTCTACCATGTCGAGTGTGAACTCTTGGGGGACATGGACGATGCCATTTCCATTGCAGAGGGATACTTGGTTCATCTCACCAAGTCTATGTTGAAAAATCACTCTGACATAATCCAGAACTCTGCTGGATCCCTAACTCACGTGACAGAAATCCTGAGCAAAATGGAAGGAAAAACTTCTCTGCCAAGAATCCCCCTAGATCAAGCCATTTCCATGATGCCCTCTGCTGACTGCTTAGAGTGGGTGCAAGACGGCCAACCCCACTTTGGTAGGAAGCTAACCCGCAAAGGGGAGTGCGTTTTAATAGAGAAATTTGGTGGTGCTCTTTGGCTAACTGAGATGGACCACCTGGCAGTTCCCTTCTACCAGGCGTACGTGCAGGGCACAGGTCGGTGCAAAGCCAAAGCAGCTGACCTCTTGCTGGGGCTGGGTGAGACCGTTGGTCTTGGTGAACGCCACTCTACCCCTGAGATGGTCCAAGAAGCCCTGAGGCACCATGCAGTACCAGAAGATTCCTACAAGTGGTACATTAGCATGCGCACAGTGAAGCCACTCCTCACTAGTGGATGGGGCATGGGGACGGAGCGTTACTTGTGTTGGCTGCTTCAGCATGATGACGTTAGAGATCTGCATATCATACCAAGAATGAAAGGAATAAAGTACATGCCCTGATCATAAGACCACAGCAGACAATTAGGCCAATAAATGTAATATATTTGTGGTAACTGGGTCATACTAGATTATACAGTGTGGATTCTGAGCTCACAAATACATCAGGGACACGTAATTTATAACTTGGATCCAAATTTCTATTTTTCCTTCTGTTTCTCAGCTTCTAACAATGTCCTGTAGCCTTTTGTCCTGAATATTGAAGCCCTAAAATTTAGTTAGAACTGAATATTACACTGGATACCACTTTTATAAAGTACATATATTAAAACTATACTATATTAGGTGGTCATTTTCTTTGTTAAAGTGTCAGTTAAATATAACACAAGTTTATTTTATAACCTGCTTTTTATTGCTTTGTGTTAGGACAAATCACACAAAACAAAATTATGTTTTTCAAATCAAAGACAAACAACACATTTTAGTTTTATTTACGACTGTTTTTAAAAATCATTGGAATCATTCATGTAAGCAGGATTTCATATTCCTGTTTTTGTCCTATGCTACTTGTTGATTTTCAAACAAATTATTGCTTTTAAAGTCAACTGAATAATTAATCATTGTAGCAAATAAATATTTACCAAAGATCTAAATGGCCTTAGAGATATTTTTTGACATTTTCCATAAAAAATAGATGAAATGATTGTATTTCATCTAGTTTTTCTCTGTATTCCGTTTTGAAATGTCTCTTATACTAGCTTTTACCAGTGTAAAGTAAAGTTGTTTATTGCTGGAATATTTCTCTGCCTTTGCTACAGTTTTCTGAACAACGATTTGCAAAGCCAGTTTGAATTACCCATGTTAACAGCTAACACAATTTTTAAAGTCGTTTAACATTAATTTAAAAAAGGTTTTGGGTGAACCAAAATTGTGAGCATTTTGATGTTTTATGCTAATGCTATTGTAATGTTACCAGTGATTGAGTAATTCTGTAGTTAATTAAATATACGCATACAGTTTATATACAAACACACATCTAACGATGAATTTTACAATTTTCCTCACAGTAAAAAAACTGGTTGTGGTGGATAATCTTTTTTTCTCAGTGATTAAGAGCAGTTCATCTGATCACTAAAATTGAAACACTACCGCTTACTGCAGTTAACCCTTCTATAGTAATCAGTCTTAAGTTTTTATACTTTTTTAATTAGGCAGTTTTTGTCCACGTCAGCTGTGAGATCTGTATAACTGCTTTGCAGGCTGTTTAAAGCTTTTGAAAGTCAAGTCATAATGACTGGGACAAAATGATGTAATTGCTCATACACCACAGTAATTTGACAACATAGAATTTAAAACATTGGTTTATTAAACCGTATATGTATGGATTTTCACGATACAGACCAACAAAGTAGTTTTTTAAAAAGTTAAAAATTAAATAAAATGTGATGTGAGTTTGTATTTAGCCCATTTTCATATTATACCCTGAAATAAAATCCAGTGCAACAAATTGACTTCAAATGTAACTTCATTGGTAGGCAAATATAGTCCATATGTGTGTAATAGAATCTCAACATAAATCCAGCTGCTCTATGAAGGCCTCAGAGATTAGTTAGAGAACATTAGTGAACAAACAGCATCATGGAGACCAAGAAACACAGCAGAGGTCAAGGATGTTTAAAAGCAGAGTTGGGTTATAAAATAATGTACCAATTCGCACTAATTGGACATCACACAGAGCCCCGTTCAATCCATTATTTGAAATCCGAATGAGTACAACTACAGACCGACCCAAATAGGACCATTGATCTAAACTGACAGACCTGGCAAGAGAGCATAAATTGGAGAAACAGCCAAAAGGTTTATAGTAACTCAAGAGGAGCCGGCACAGACTCCTTCCTGAGGTAGGAGAACATGTTAACAGGATAACTTATAGTCACACTCTCTACTAATCTGGCTACACTCCATTGAAGCATGTTGAGAAAAAAGCCATTCTTGTAAGAAAGCCCAAAGAATTCCTACAAACAGCTTGCAACATACCATATGGAGGACACTGCTAACATGTGGATGATGTGGTCTAGTCAGATGAGATTAAAATTAAACTTCAAGGTTTGCATGCAAAAGGCTATCAAAATACGATAAAACCAGCAAAAACAAATAAGCATTTTGTAAACCAAAAAAAGCCAAATGTAAACCGGATGTAGTATTTATGTACAGACGCGTTTCCTGTTGTCACCGCCGAATGTGACCCCCGGCTACAAGAGACACCAGCCTTCTTCTGAAGACAGCGTCCTGACTCATAATTTCTGAAACGTAAGTTGACTTTTTATTTGTTTATTTCGATTCCGCTGCTGTTACTCGTCGTTTCATGCCGTTACTGAAGGCGACTCGTCTGTAAACCGGATTTAAACTAAGGTCAGCGCAACACGGCTACTTACGCGGTAAGCTAATAAGCTAGTGAGGAGATGTGTGACTTTCTGATGGACCAGCCATTTTCTACTCTCCTAATACCTCAGGGAGATTTACTGGGCGAATATATATATTTCAGCTGAAAAGATGGTCTGAAAACATGCTGGGGGGAACGAAGAGCAAAAGCGGGTTGTGATGAGATGGTTGCCAATGGTCTGAGTTGCATGCGTGTTTTGCAACTAGTTAAAGATTTACAACCATGAAGGAGCGTGTGGGTCTGCCTCTATGGGGAAGAGACAGCTTCATAACTTTTAATTTAATGAAGTTTTTAAATAAAGATATCCGTAAATGCTAACTTACAAAAAGGCAGGTTGAATCGATTACCTTTAATCTATATATTCAGGGAAGTTCATACATACATTGGTTCAGTATGACCACATTTGTCTGAGTTTTATGAGGTATGTAGCTGAATATAATATTTTATTAGTGTTTATTGAGCATGTTAATATTTTTCCCACTAAATATATTTCTTATGTAGCTATTACCATGTCTCCTGTTTTGGTGATGACAGGTTAAAGACATCTCCTGTGTAGAGAAACTAGCCAAACGTATGGCTCTGGTGTTATTTTTGACCCATTCATACACCCAACCTAGCTTCAAAAGTTGAAGGTTCTGAAATTCTTTTCTCTGCACTCTGATCTGTAGTTCTTAAACTGATTTTCAATTGGATTAAAATTAGGCGACTAAGTGGGTCATTCCAACAGGTTTGTTTTGTTGTCTGTGTGTTCAGGGTCTAGTTGAAAAATCCACCCGTTTCATCCTCCGATTCACATCAGGAATGTATCTGTACATTTTTCAGTTCACTGCAGTTATAAGAAGTCTGCCAGTACTGCAATTCCCACTAGGGCTGATGGTATTAGAAAATGTTGCAATGGTGATAATAACTGTAAAAGTTGAGATGTGGATATCAGTAGTGATATATGCCTATTTTCTTCACTCCTCTCTTTCTCATCTGTCTCATTTGTGTCTAGTGTGAGAATCTGCTGCTGTGAGACTGGCTAAATATTACATTAGCAAGTAAATGACAAGTTCATACCCCTGGGATATATCAGCCAACAATTACTGGACAACAAATTGTCCTTGCACACACTGATATTGTGACGATGACACTATATTTTGCGATATATTGTGCAGCTCTAATTTCCACCTCCAACCTTCTCTGTTGGTATGGTTGTTTTTTGGGGGTTATGCCATTCCATTGCTTCTCCAAACATTCAGCGTTCAAATTTGGACTCATCAAACCTTAAACAAGCTTTAACATGTTTTTCTTCAGCAGGTGAGTCTTGCGCAGTGAGTGTGCATGGGGGGCCACTGTGGTTAAGAACATTTGATTGGTTTTCATTGGAAAAACTCTAGCTACTTATTCCACATCCTACTAATGCTCTTTTTGAGTGTTCCTTGATTCATGAACAGCTCTTCTGATAATTTTTTTTCTGAGAAATCTTGCAAGGAGCTCCTGGTCGTCTCTGGTTTATGGTGAAATATTTTTTTTCCCCTTCTGAATAAAGTCTTAACAAAGCTTCCTGGAACATTCAGAAGTTTTTGGTTTAGGACTGAAGTGGCTGGTATTAATTTGCACTGGTAGGAAGCAGGATTGCTTTCTAAATAATTTTTATTACACAAAACTTAATGTATGGACTAATTTGGTATGATGTCTTTTGTTTGTGTGGATTTTTTTGGGTTGCAACTGACATCTGATCAGTCATAGAGTGAGAGACACCGTTCAGGTCTCATGTCCCACAATAAAGCTGTATCTGTCCTTACTAGGTTGAGGACCAGAGCTTAGCTGGCCTCCCCGATGAATCTCTTGTTTGCAAGAACCTCTTAGGGCTTAGGTCATCTACTCCTGAAAACTCCATATCGTCCTTTTAAAAGCACAGCCTATGTGGCCATCTTTAAAAATAGGATAAACTTTGCATCAGTCTGATCATCATCTAACTTTTACTGTCCTTTCACCCAGCATCTAGGGTCATCACCCTATCCATGTTGTAATCCCTGATGGGCAGCTGGTCCCGCGGTGCCGTGCTGGAGCTCTACAGGGCGCTGCTCCGTGCAGGGCGTCATCTTCAGTACAGCGACCGGAACTACTATCGCCGGGCTGTGGCTCGTGAGTTTCGGCGCTGCCAGGCCCTGACTGTACCTGAAGATAAGGAGGAAGCGCTGAAGAGGGGCCAGTTCTTTCTCAGCAGCAGGCTAGGTGGGCTCATGTAGGGTCGGGTAAGGGAACTTCTGGAGGTGGGTTATAGAGGTCATCGGGAGCTGCAACTCTCAGGTAGTGTCTACAAAGCATGGTTGTTTTTATGTTGGAATGGGATTATCCAAAGCTATTGTTTGATGTAACCTCTTGTCAACAGAACAATAACTAGCTTATTCTTCTGCCTTTTGTTCTTTTGTTTTTATCAGGCTTTGTCTGTTTTCAGAGGCAGGATGGCTGGGATGAATGGGGACCGAAAAGGGAAAAAGGATGACAACGGGATCGGAACTGCTATAGATTTCATGCTTTCCAATGCCAAGCTCGTGCTGGGGGTGGGCGGGGCAGCCATGCTTGGCATTGCAACACTAGCTGTCAAAAGAGTAAGTGAGATGATCTCGGTCTGTCATTGTTCTGTGCATCTCACCCACGTATGATGTTGCAGAAAACCTTCCTTCTTGAAGCACGACCTACTTCGTATTGTTTGTGCAGATGTATGATCGGACCATAAGTGCCCCTACCAGCCCCACCAAGATGCAGCAGACTGGAAAGAGAAGCTGGGAAGAGCCTGCGTGGATGGGCTCGTCACCACGAGTACTCAACCATGACATGAAGTCCACAGTTAGCAGGTCCCTCCAGTCGCTGCCCACGTCCTCACGTTCTTTTGAACCAGGTGTGGGAGACATTCTTCTGTTATGCTGATGACATTTTTCTATTTTCAGATGTTTGTTTTGTTTTCCTTGTTATGCAGTGTTAGGTTGGTGAATAAGACTTTCAAGCGAGTGTCTTTTTTTAAATTTATTTTTTTTATCTGTTGACAGACAGCTTACTGGGAGGATTGATACTCTTTCTTTACAGTGGGTTTGGATCTTCTGTCTCCCTGTAGCAGTAATTTTCAGACGTTTTTAGGTTTATTGTAACAAGATCACCTATAGAATAGCTATACTTTTAGATTTAGTATTGCCGTTTTATAGAGCTTTGCAAAACGATTCATAACCCTTGAACTTTTTCGCATTCTTTTACCTTACAACAGGCATTACTGATTTTATGTGATAGACCGACATAAATTTGCACATAACCATGAAATGGAAGTAAAATAATACATTTCAAGTTTACAGTTTCTCAGTTGGATTTAGGTCTGAACTCTGACTGGTCGTTCTCCAGCTGGAGGGTGAACCTCCACCCCAGTCTCAAGTCTTTTGCAGCTTCCAGCAGATTATCTTCCAGTACCGTTTCCATCAACTTTACCTAGCTTCCCAGTTCCTCCTATAAGAAAGCAATTAAAGCACTAAAGCATGACACTTCCACCACCGTGTTTTAATGTGATGTGTTGGCTTGTAGTATTTTGCACAAAGGCCCAAATTTTCAACTTTAGAGCACCTTTGTTCCAGATTTTTGCTTTGTCTTCGACATGGCTTGTGCCAAGATGCAGACAGGGTGGCTTTATGTCAACAACAGCTTCTATCTTGCTACTTTTCCACAAAAGTCAGATTTGAGCAGTGCACAACTAATAGTTGTCAACAGTTGCTCCTCCAGAGGACTTAATAGTTGGCCACTTGAATTCTTGTATGATTAACGCTGTCCTTGCTTTGCCGGTCATTTTAGTTGGACTGCAGTTTGTTCACCAATGTTCTCCAACAGCCCTCTGTTATTAGTATGAGTAGTTGTATTCATAATGAGATTCAGTTGAACACAGGTGGGCTCTACTCACTAGTTTACATTTGAAGGCAGTGGATTTTATCTAAGGGTGTCAGAGTAAAGGTGCCTGACAGTTAATGCATGCTGTATTTTTCAGATTATTTATTAAAACCTTTCAGTGACATTTGTGGTTGTAAAGTTAAAACAAAAACTGTGAAAAAGTTCAAGGCATTTCATTAATTTTGCAAGGCACTGTAATAATCCCTCAGCTTTTTAAAGTTTTTCCTCTTCCAGTCAACGTAGGAAGTAATCCTCAAATAATTCTGCTGCAATTGTAACAAAAGCATCTCCATCATCTCCTCAGACTGCCTGCGAAGAGCTGCAGGTCGCTCTGCATGTGGTGCCACCCAGTCCAGCCTGATGCGGGCCAGGATGCGTCTCTCCCTGCAGGAACGTCTGTGGGAGTTCTACCAAACCAGGGTCAACATCCCTGCTGAGGAGCAGGCCATGGCCCGAAGGGCGGCGCTGGACATCTGTGCAGAGCTCCGAGTCTTTCTTCATGCCAAGCTGCCTGACATGCCGCTCAGAGAGATGTACCTCAGCGGCAGTTTGTATGATGACCTTCAGGTGAGCATTTACATTCATTTATTTATTTTTTCTTTTACTGATCTGGGATTTTCAATAATAAAATTTTTTTTTTCTCTTTTTCATTTTCTAGGTGGTGACTGCTGACCATGCCCAGTTGATGGTGCCTCTCATCTTGGAAAAGAATCTGTGGTCATCCATCCCAGGGGAGGACACTATCATGAACGTCCCAGGTTTCTGGCTTGTCCGCAGGGAGAACTTGGAGTACTTCCCACGAAGCAGCAGCTACTGGGACCGCTGCATGGTCGGCGGCTACCTCTCCCCCAAATCGGTCCTTGAGGTCTTTGAAAAGCTTGTGGCCGGTTCCATTAACTGGCCAGCTATAGGGAGCGTGCTCGACTACGTCATCCATCCTGTGGTTCCCTCTGAGACGCTGACCCTTGAGGTCCAGTACGAGACGGACCGGAAGCTATACGTGGACTTCTTGCCACTGTTGGTGATGGAGGACGGAACCTCACTGATTGCCAAACCGCACCGGCTCTCTGCCGAGCGCAACGAGAACCTGTGGCGGCAGAGCTTCCGTGTAGCCGAAACGGCGCGGCTCAGGGCGCTGGATCAGGAGGACGGGGGCTGCCGGTGCACCTGCCTTAAGGTGGCGAAGGCTGTGTGCAAGCTCAGCCCCGCCCTCCACCGGCTTAACTCCAGCCAGCTCACCAACACCATCCTGCTGCTGAGTGAGAAGGAAGGCGACTGGACACAAGAAGCTCTGGCCGATCGCTTCCTCCAGCTGCTGCGATCGCTGGTGGGACACCTAGAGGCCGGGAGGCTGTCGTGCGCCCTCAGTCCTAAAGTTAACTTATTCTGCGAGCTGACTGAACAGGAAGTAGATGAGCTGGGGTATACTCTCTACTGCGCCCTTTCGGATCCTGAGGGGCTGCTGAGAACTGAAGTGGAGCAGCTGTAAACATCCCAAACAAGCAACAAATAAAATGCCAACCTCAATTTTTGTTTTTGGGTCAAATATTTTTCAGTCGCAAAAAATCCTGCATGGAATAATCACCTCTTTTTGTTCTTATTACCTCTAAAATCACCAGTGAGAAACCATGACACAGTAGCAGTTCCAGTGTTAGGGCTGTTGATATGATAGCTGTGTCTTCTGTTGTCCAAATATTCTCAGCTCAGTGGAGCGAGTCTCCTTAAAGTCATCGTATTAATGAAGTTTAGAGTGTATCATGGTGGATGGACCTCTGACGTCTTTACCATCATTTCATTATAAAGAGGAAGGCACGAAGTCAGCTAGATTTTACCTCCACATTGAGATAGAGATGTATTTAATGCAGTTCAGAGTTACTACGCCTACTGTGCTCAGTGTGTTTTTAATCTAGTTTCAAAGGACTGAATGTAATATTAAATTGTATGTATGCCAATCCAAAATGTAATAAAATCCTGATCAGCCTTAAGGACTCTGCATTCTCAACTTAAAATAAGTGTTTTTGGGTTGGTTTTTTTTGGACCTGTTTAATAAAATGAGTCCAAAAAATTAACTCGATGTAAGAATCAAAGTCATATACAGGTCCTTCTCAAAATATTAGCATATTATGATAAAGTTCATTATTTTCCATAATGTCATGATGAAAATTTAACATTCATATATTTTAGATTCATTGCACACTAACTGAAATATTTCAGGTCTTTTATTGTCTTAATACAGATGATTTTGGCATACAGCTCATGAAAACCCAAAATTCCTATCTCACAAAATTAGCATATTTCATCCGACCAATAAAAGAAAAGTGTTTTTAATACAAAAAACGTCAACCTTCAAATAATCATGTACAGTTATGCACTCAATACTTGGTCGGGAATCCTTTTGCAGAAATGACTGCTTCAATGCGGCGTGGCATGGAGGCAATCAGCCTGTGGCACTGCTGAGGTCTTATGGAGGCCCAGGATGCTTCGATAGCGGCCTTTAGCTCATCCAGAGTGTTGGTTCTTGAGTCTCTCAACGTTATCTTCACAATATCCCACAGATTCTCTATGGGGTTCAGGTCAGGAGAGTTGGCAGGCCAATTGAGCACAGTGATACCATGGTCAGTAAACCATTTACCAGTGGTTTTGGCACTGTGAGCAGGTGCCAGGTCGTGCTGAAAAATGAAATCTTCATCTCCATAAAGCTTTTCAGCAGACGGAAGCATGAAGTGCTCCAAAATCTCCTGATAGCTAGCTGCATTGACCCTGCCCTTGATAAAACACAGTGGACCAACACCAGCAGCTGACACGGTACCCCAGACCATCACTGACTGTGGGTACTTGACACTGGACTTCTGGCATTTTGGCATTTCCTTCTTCCCAGTCTTCCTCCAGACTCTGGCACCTTGATTTCTGAATGACATGCAGAATTTGCTTTCATCCGAAAAAAGTACTTTGGACCACTGAGCAACAGTCCAGTGCTGCTTCTCTGTAGCCCAGGTCTGGGGAATGCGGCACCTGTAGCCCATTTTCTGCACACACCTGTGCACGGTGGCTCTGGATGTTTCTACTCCAGACTCAGTCCACTGCTTCCGCAGGTCCCCCAAGGTCTGGAATCGGCCCTTCTCCACAATCTTCCTCAGGGTCCGGTCACCTCTTCTCGTTGTGCAGCGTTTTCTGCCACACTTTTTCCTTCCCACAGACTTCCCACTGAGGTGCCTTGATACAGCACTCTGGGAACAGCCTATTCGTACAGAAATTTATTTCTGTGTCTTACCCTCTTGCTTGAGGGTGTCAATAGTGGCCTTCTGGACAGCAGTCAGGTCGGCAGTCTTACCCATGATTGGGGTTTTGAGTGATGAACCAGGCTGGGAGTTTTAAAGGCCCCAGGAATCTTTTGCAGGTGTTTAGAGTTAACTCGTTGATTCAGATGATTAGGTTCATAGCTCGTTTAGAGACCCTTTTAATGATATGCTAATTTTGTGAGATAGGAATTTTGGGTTTTCATGAGCTGTATGCCAAAATCATCCGTATTAAGACAATAAAAGACCTGAAATATTTCAGTTAGTGTGCAATGAATCTAAAATATATGAATGTAACATTTTCATCATGACATTATAGAAAATAATGAACTTCATCACAATATGCTAATATTTTGAGAAGGACCTGTATTTCATTAATACAGTGGCTGATGCTTTGCATATTTCACAGTACCTTCCAAAAGTATTCATACCCCATGAGGTTTTTTTCACAATTGGTCACAATCAAAACCAACCATAAACTTCAAAATATTTTATAGAGATTTGTTAGACAAACGCAAAGTAGTCCATAATCTGAAAGTGTGGCATGCATTTGTTTTCAGTCCTTTTCACTCTCAAACCCCTAAATAAAATCCAGTGCAATCGATTGCCTTCAGCACTAATAAGTAAAATGGACTCCACCTGTCTGTACTTTAATCTGATAAGTCCATTTGATATTATGTATATAGGAGCATCAAAACAATGGAGGAACACAAATTCTTGCCAAGTTGTTTCGATTTTTATTGGTTCAAACATTTTTAAAACAATGTAAAAATCTCACATTCCCGCATTTGCTGCTGTAACGTGACAAAATCTGGAAAGGTTTTAGTGATATCAGTGGATATTTTTGCACGGCACTGCATGCCAACGGTGTTTTGAATGGCTGCAGCCTGCATGGGTTACCTGTGTGATCGAAAGGTGGAAAGGTTTAGATGCGTTTGTGTTTATTTCTGTCCGCAAAACAATCAGTTAAGATTCTGATAGGAAGTGAAACATGACAAGCAGGAAATCCCTGGTTTATTGCTGGTTGTCGCATCATTGAGCTGTTAGGAGAAAATATGTCCATGTGTTGATTAAATACAGAGCTGCTCTTTGTTTGCTGGTATAAAAAAGGAGTTCTATTCTTTAAAGTCATTGCTTGGATGTGCAGGTCTGACAACATTGATGAACCCATCAGTAATGTGTACACACATTATCACAGATCATTTAGAACATATTTTAAGACTGTTTCTGGTTCTTTCAGATGTAGAACCTAGGTGGGTCAGGATGCTTTGAAAGGACTGTAAGCTCTTGGGTTTGTGCTTTACTTTCCTGCTTGGTTTACAGAATATTCTGTGCATTCCCCAGTGCAGGCCTGAATCTTTGTAGCAAATGCTCTTTTTTTAATTAGAATTTTAACATTTTAAACTATTGCATCTCATTGATCCAAATGCTAGACTGCAGAAGATCCTCCAGGTTCAGTTTTTAGTAAAGTTCTTGGATGCTGTTAAAACAGTATGTTCTCACGCCTTTAGGTCTACTTGTAAATGCAGATTAAGTAAAGGATCCAGACAGTGTCGTGTTAAGTAGCCAGACAAAGACTAGATTAACGTGCGAGTCCATGTCACCAAGGCTGCAAGGACCAGGATCGTCTGATGTAGAAGAGATCCATTATTAACCTGGAGTCGAGCTCACGACTTGTAAGCTCCTCCTGCCTGTCTGATCAACAGGTTCCAGGTCCTAATCTTAGGTCATGATCAGGATCTTAACACAGGTCAGCAGTTACAGTGTCCTGCAAAAGGATTCCTACTTCTTGCACTTCTCCAATAAATGTTGCAATACTGCTGCAGAAATGGAAGCTGGAAGGAAACGCTATGCATGGTTTTTACAGGGTTCCTGCAAATTTTCTCTTAAGAATTTCATGCTTTTCACAACTTTAATTTCTAATTGTTCCTACATTTTTTATACCATTCTCAACATTTGAGTACAAAAACGTCAACTTAGTTCATGTTTAATTTCTCCCCAAATTCGAAACAACACAATAATGAAGTTTGTTCACGATTCAAGAATGTTTTAAAGAGCTATTTGACTTCTTTTTAGCATCTGGTCAAACTTCCATCAGTTGTTTCAAAATCTACAATAGCTCAAAATAATGTAGATTTGCAAAATCTGGATTGGCTTGTCCTACATCAAATATGGACCTTTGACTTTCCAGACTACTATAACAAAGTCATAGTATAACATGTAGCTTGTGATCTTTTATACCTTTTATTAGTGAGAATTCTAAAAAAAAATAGGGAGTGTTGGAGCTCTCTTTGGCATCTAAACTGGACAAAGTTTAGAAACCAGTTTCTAGGAGGGTTTCTGATCATTGTTTACTGGTCAATGACATTGACAGAGTTCAGTTTTGATGTTACAAATAAAAGTCCACTAGATATAAATCAATTATAGCTCCACTTCCTCAGAAATAAAATTTGCTATCTTTTAGACAATGAATCAAGAAAATCAAATCTTTTTTCTATAGCTAATTTTCTTCTTTTCTATACTTATCTAGACTGAAAAAATTGAAATTAATTTCCAGACTTCCAGGCTATAAAATTTTGGCATATATTTTAATTCTGCACTGCTGAGTCAACCTAGCAGGAAGTCTTTTAGGGTATGTCTGGTTGGATGGAGAACATCTGTGAACATCAGCTTGCCACAGATACTCGGCTAGATTTAGGTCTGGACTTTGACTGGGGCATTCTTACCCATAAATATTCTACCATTCTCACCACTAACTGGGCACTTCCGGATGAAAAAATCCCTCACATACACCCACTCAACACAAATACACTTATTTCTACACAAACGCTCACACACTCACCAACACGCAATCCAAATGGTTGAAGGTCAGACAAGCACAGGCCACTATTACATCTGCTTACTTTGATGCTGGATCCAGTCTTGATTTAATGCCAGTCATGCAATAAGGATTCTTCCTGGAGATATCCTATTTGTAGAGCAAATCTGCCCTGGCACATGTCGGCAACCAGTTTCTCTATATGGCATGCCTGAAATGCTGTGCACAGGACATGTTGAAGAAGAAGAAAAACAAACATTAATACTTTTGCAAGGAAGCTTTTTCAGCCAAAGATTGTATAACTCCGAGATCAGTGAGCTTGATTAGTTCCCAATCAAATACAGAATCCATAGGTTACTTACATTTCTAGTCATTCACCTAAATAATTTCAGATATTTTCACTCTTAGCCTTCGAATCAAAAAGTTCAAACATCCCATCATTCTCCACCTATAGTGTTTATAAAGTGTACATTATGGAGGAATTTAATCATAAGAGAAACCAAGTGAATATTTTTGTATTTATTATACATTGGTAAACAAAAAGACCTGAATATTTATTTTCACAGTTGCAGATTAATTTTAAAAGTTACATATTTGTGCATTATTAAGTGCTTTGGTCTGATTGTAGAGTTTTCTGTGTATGAGTCTTCCTTTGCATACCAATTTATGCTATACATTACTACTGTGCTAACATGAGGTGTCTGTAATGACCTAAAACAAAACCCAAAACAGGACACTTCTTCTGTGTGAACAGTAAACTAGCCATATGCTGTGATGCATGTACCCCAAAACCTGTGACTTTTTTTTTTTTTAAATGGAGTTTAGGAGTTAAACATTAGACCACTTTGAATACTTCAATAAACATTGAAATGACATCATGCATGGTCTTTGTGTTTTTGTAACGATAAAATTAATAATTTTATAAACAACACAAACCATCAAATTTTATGTTTTTATTCAATCAGCTTTGCCAAGCTCCCACAGGAGAACAGAACTTCCTTTAACCAGAGTACAAAACCAGCCCCATTGATTAGGAGCTCTTATGAAAAAAATAATAACGAATTGACTATAAGATAAAGCTGAAAATTTAACAACTTTGGTTTCAAGCAGTGCAAATAAAATCCGTAGGGAGAAATCTGCCAGGACAAATATGAAATGTTTAAGATAAACAATATAAAGCAGTTTCACATGGAGGTGCCAACAAATAGGACAAAAACAAATCATCCCCAAGACAGGAAGCAATGCACATCAACACTGCTTTGCCATTGATGCGGCGTCTTTAGAAAAGGGTTCGCGTGTGGAATAAACTTCAATTCTAGCATTTCTCACTCTGATATTATTGTTTCTTTTAAATCACATTTAAGTCTGAAACCTAACACGTCTCATGTTTTCTACTTGGCGGCTGCAAACCCGACTCGGTCTGCACTTCTGTCAAACACAGTGTAGTACTTCCCTATGAATACATCTCCCAGGATCCAGAGGGGCCCGGCAGGTGGTGGGATATCCATGCCCATGAAACCAGACAGACAGATGGATATTCCCAACTGAGACTCCTGCAGCAAAGGGAAGAGTCAAAACATGTAATGACAGCAAAATCATTTTTTGTTTTAATGTCCATCATTTAATGATCAATACAAATTGTTCCCATGAAGTTGGAATATTTTTTACCAATCATGAAATTTGTAGCAGGAAGAAAACCAGTTTATGCGTACACAGATGGACATAAATGTACACTTCACTAATCAACAGACTGTGGCTCCTGCAATGTTTTAGGAATATGCAGCAGTTATGACAAACTGTTCCAGTGATCAACAAACTAGTTGTTTGAAATCGTTTTTTTTTTTATTCACAATAATATTGTATCCCTCTTTCACTCTGTGCAGGCAAACAGAAATGCTGTTCAGGTAAAGAACTAACAGCTGATAGAACCCAGAATAGAAACACAAAGGGGCTCCATAACAGTAAACAACTGTCTGACCCCACCCATAGTTACGGTCTTGTCTGGTTCTATAATCATGGCAGTTCTGCATAGAACCGATAACTTTCAAATGCCTTCCTCCTTTTTAAAGTCTACTTGTTATGTCCTCCTTCAATTTTAAGACCAGTATTCAGAACTCCAAATTCAGCCCAGAACCTTACATCTAAGTTTCCGATAACAGGAAATTGATTATTTTGAAAAAAGTTGCCGTTAATTAGTTTGTGTTGTTCCTTTATTCAGTTCTTTAACACACCATAGTGCAAATAGTAACATTTAAAACTTTATTATAGATTAGTTCCAGTAATCAGTTCACTTTGATTTAAGGTGTCATGATCGCGATTCTCAGAATATGTTTTATAATATACAAATCTCAGTTCTTTCTATACAGAATGCACTTACAGGTCATTGATTAAGTTGAATAATTTACTTTTCAGATTCAGATTTTTTAATATACGGCCTTTTTATGATTAGTGTAGATTCACTGGATTTTTGTCTTTTCAATTGGGTTTTTCATTTACAGGTTCTATATTTTTGAAGCCTTTTGGGATTTCGATTTGTTGAAGGCACTCTATAAATAACATTTACTCTGGCAGAGATAATGTCTGAGTGCAAAGAAGAAGACCAACAGATTAATTTTTACAAGTGGAGCATTACGGCTAACGCTACAATGCTCTGAAGTCCCATGCGGACAGCAACTGGATGGAGCTTTGAAAATATGACTAACATGATTTTCTTATTTGCAAAACAACTACTAGGAAAAACACTCTACAGCAACCCAAAAATCTGAGGTTTAAGAAAATGGCTGTGCTTCATTTAGGTGCTTTAACTGAGATTTTTGAAAAAGATTCTCTAACAAAGAAGATAGAAATAACTTAAGGTTGATAAAATTGAGGAAAAAAAAAAAACAGCCCTATCCTGTATTTCTGTGGAAATTTTGCTGCTTTTTGCAAACCGCGAAACCTTCTCTAAATACATACCTTCATGACATAATCCTCTCCAGTCAAGTTAAACGTCTTCCCTCCGATGTTGAGTGAGACAACAGGAAGAGTTGGAATCTTCTTGCAGTCAATCAAGTACTAGAGAGGAAAAATAAGCATGCTCAATTTAACACAAGAACAAAAGATGGAAGACTAAGAAGATTTGCGACTCCTACCTCTCCCATCAGCAGAGGCAAAGCTCCGATAGCTTTGTTCAGCGCTCGGATTTCTGCTGCTGGACCAACAATTAGAGACGTCCCCGTGTCGACAATTGCCTGGCAACTGGCTTTGCAGAGAGTCAATTGGTTTCCCACATCAACACTGGAAGATGAGAAGAACCGCAGATCAAGTATTAGTTGATGTCAGCTACTGTACAATGAAAGGACTGTTTAAAAAAAAATTACTGTACCATTTACTGTTAAACGCCACCAAAAATTGTCACTTTAATGCATTCAAAGAGACGACAATACTAACAACTGTAAAAAAGTAGGTATATCTAAAGTAAGTTTCAAGAACTGAAAGTGTTGTCACTTTCACCAATTTATTCCAGTTCCTCAAAGCAGAAAACCTCACCTGTTCATACCGATCTGCCAGTAGGCCTTCCTTGTCACGTTGACATAGTGTAGGTCTCCAGTGTAGTACTGTGGGTCAGTCCCACCCAGCACCAACTCTCCTCCCACTGCTGCTTTCGGGTCCCTGAGAGTACAACCATTTCAGCAGAAACATTTTCGTAAGTCAAAGGGTTTTACAATCAATTATGCAACAAACCGACACCTTGCAGTGGTTTCCTCCTTGCAGTGAAAGTGTAGACCAAGCTCAATAATCCCAAAACCTATTTGTCTTAAACCCACCTGCTGATATAGACAGAGAAAATGTTCTGGGGCAGCAGCTTGGCAGCCATGGCTGTGTCGAACACAGGGGTGACATTAGCTACTGATATTGAGGGATACCCCATCCCCAAGACCCCATCGAACCGCGCAACAACAAAGGTGATGCCAGGCTGCTTCACTGCTTCCCCAAACTGCTGACCAGGCACAGCTAGACCTGCAACCTGCAAGCAAAGAAAGCCATAGTTGAAGATCAGTGCATTCTGAAACAAAGAAAGTGATCATTGAAGAAAAGGCTCTGTGATGGTTTCCTAAACTCACTGAGACGGTGTCCTCACTGATGAAGCCAGACAAGCTGCCTCTGCCGTATCGGATGGCAAACTCTGTGCCGTTCTTAACATATGTGCTGGACTTTTTTGAGTTGTACCGATGATGAACCCCTAAACAGAAAAGAAAGAGATTACTTTATTATGCAAGTGACTATTGCTACTTTAAAAAAAGAAATTGGTTATGGTGCAAAAGACTACAGTTTTTACGTGAGTAACAAGTGTTTCAATGATTTTTAATTTAAAATCTCTACAAATAATGCAAAGTGAACTCACAACAGGCCAGATCAAAGAAAGAGCAGTGGATGGACGGGACCCAGAGGTTGGAGGAGCCGGTGTCAAACAGGACAGTGAAGTTCTGCGGAGGGGTCCCAATGGTGATAACACCATAATATTGGGCCTGAGAAAACACCAGCAGAGGTCATGGCAGTTTGCAGATTCTGTGGCAAATCAATTATGCAACAAAGAGAACAAAGATTTCCCATCAAAACACAAAGTTAGCCAATAAAGGGTTTTGTTAAGTTCTCATTGAACGGTCTTTCCACATTTTTCACAGTACAGATCACAAAATTCAGTTTGTTCCATCGGGTTTATAGTAGTGCATAACTGTAAAATGGCAGGATCCATTTCACGAATGAAAATCTGATTGCATCTGAATTCAGCCTTCTCTACTTTGATACCCTAAATGAGATTAATCTCATTGCTGCATTTTTAAGGCTCCTCCCACCTGAAGCAAGACCAGATCTGAGCACTTAATTTCAGTTTTGGTCTGAGCTCTTTTGTTTAGATCTTTGGGTTTTGGATCATTGTGTTGTTTGGCTCAATCAGATGCCATTGGTCTAAATCTCCACCTGTTGTGGTATTTTATAATTTATCTTCTTATTTTGAATGTCCAATTGAGCTGCCTGGGACTACACATGGAAACTGGTGTCATGGCTAAATGGTGGAATTAGAAAGGGGGGAGGTCATATTATCACTGACTGTGCAGTCAATAGAGTTTCCCCCACTCTTCTCCTTGCCCTTGGAGTGGTACTACCTTGAGCTGCGGCTCATCGGTCAAGTTTGAAGAAGTCTTTACACCTGCAACTGTTTTTGTTGTTTGTATCATAGAAACAGACAAAATGTGTGTTGGGGCACCAGAAACAGGGACTTACCCAGGACACTATTCAAGCAAGAACTGCCACCGGTTGGAAAACATCTAAAATATGCAGGAGATTGGCTCTTGAGGTATTGAATTGGGACACCACAGATCAATCAAATTAAATCCCAGTAAAGCACACTGAAGTTTGTGGTTGTAACATAAAGAACATGTGAAAAGGTTAAAGTGAATTGATCGCATGTAGTTGTGATATGGACAGCCTGGAACTTTTTTTTTTTAAGAGCATAACCATAGGATGGATTTTTGGGTATAATGACTTACTGGTTTTGCAAAAACTAAACTTAGAGGAACACTTGCAGGATAATGCAGACTTCCTGTTTCACTGCAAGTTACCTTTAAACTTAGTATGAGATTTTACAGTCAAACATTTGCTTATATAATGTATTTCTATCAGGAGTGACCCAATTTATTTTAGAAAATGTGACAAACGTAGAAGGTATTCATGCTCTGATAAAACCGTAGCCAAATGATAGATTGTGTCGATATTAGAGAGTTTCTGTCAACATAATGTGATGAAATATGTTTAATTTAGCCTCTGTTTAAACTTGAATGGAGGCGTTCTGCAGGTGCACCTACATCCATGAAGTTGGTCAGTCTCTCCACGGGTAAGTTGGGGGAGAGAGCGCTGTCCGGAGCTCCAGCACTTTGGGCCAGAGCCCGAAGTTCTTCAACAGTCTTCCCATTGTCGCTCATGAGACGGCGTGCACTTCTGGTTTTGTACAGCGGCACTCTGGAACGACATGTTTATTGGATTAAAGCGCAGCAACGTGTGAGCATCACGGGAGTAAAACGCGCTTCCTTGTTCTCCCTCCTTCACACCTCTTATGCAAACTTTTAAATGACAAATTACAGTTGCCGTTTTCCCTTTCTTAAGCTAAATCATTAAGGTTGTGGATTGAAGACACGTGCGTCTAATTTTGCGCTTAAACAACTTTAAAAGACGCACGCGCATTCCTCAGCCTGCGGAGTTGTGAGATAACCAGATGATAGACAGTATTTACCTTATGATGGCGGCGCATTGAGTAATAACCAGCGCCAAGATAACATAAAGGATGCCCACTCGTTTCATGTCTGTGCTCCTCATGAGAAACAAACCAACTTCCCACTTCAGCGATTCTTCAGAAACAAGCGGGTCCGCAGCCACAGCCCTCTTTTTAAACTGACGCACTTAGCTAAAATCTGCTTCGGAAATGCCCAATCGGCTCTTCCCGTCACGCAGCTCTGTCATTGGATAAAAATAAGCAGCGGGATGCTCTGATTGGTCGAAGAGGGTGAGCGTGATGTCAATATAGAGATCGGTCACGAGTTGTTATGTGAATACAACAGGAATGATAGAGAACATTGTGATGCATTTGGTTAATTATTAGCAGGTCTAACTTAAAAAACGGTTAGACATTTTTCTAAAAGCTGTTTCATAAATAAATACTCCATCCATCCATCATCCAACCATTGTCTTCCGCTTATCCGGGGTCGCGGGGGCAGCAGCCTAAGCAGAGAGACCCAGACGTCCCTCTCCCCAGCCACTTGGGCCAGCTCATCCGGGGGAATCCCAGGCGTTCCCAGGCAAGCCCAGAAACATAGTCCCTCCACCGTGTCCTGGGTCTTCCTCTGGGCCTCCTCCCGGTGGGACGTGCCCGGACCACCTCACCAGGGAGGCGTCCAGGAGGCATCATAACCAGATGCCCGAGCCACCTCAACTGGCTCCTCTCAACATGGAGAAGCAGTGGCTCTACTCTGAGTCCCTCCCGGATGACCGAGCTTCTCACCCTTTCTCTAAGGGAGAGCCCAGACACTCATGTGACATTCCACGTCCCAAGAGCCAGCTTCTACAGCTGAGGATCGACCCATGACACATTGCACCTGACCCCTTTGGCCCCTCCCACAGGTGGTGAGCCCATCGGAAGGGGAACCCACGTTTCCTCTGCGGGCTGTGCCCGGCCAGGCCCCGTGGGTAAAGGCCTGGCCACCAGGCGCTCGCCTGCGAGCCCCTCCTCCAGGCCTGGCTCCAGAGGGGGGCCCCGGTGACCCGTGTCCGGGCGAGGGAACACTGTGTCCATTTGTGGCAATCATCACAAGGGGTCTGTGGGCTGCGCTTTGTCTGATCCCTCACCTAGGACCTGTTTGCCTTGGGTGACCCTACCAGGGGCATAAAGCCCCTGACAACATAGCTCCTAGGATCATTGGGACACTCAAACCCTTCCGCCACTTTAAGGTGGCAGCCCAGGGAGGGGATAAATAAATACTCTTATAAATAATATTATTTAGGTCTAAATAAACTTAATTCAATTCTGAATTAAATCAGAAACAAAGTTCTAATTCATTTTGTGGACAGATGATAGCACTGGTGTCCATTGGGAGTTTTAGGGG
Source organism: Girardinichthys multiradiatus (assembly GCF_021462225.1). NCBI lineage: Eukaryota > Metazoa > Chordata > Actinopteri > Cyprinodontiformes > Goodeidae > Girardinichthys > Girardinichthys multiradiatus. The sequence continues at coordinate 16,483,731 of NC_061818.1, forward strand.
TAATAAGGCTTTCTGCCCAGGGTGGAATGAGCGGGTGGGGTGCCACTAGGCAAAAACATTAAAAAACTTTGTAAGCTGTGTCCAGAACATGTTTTCCTTCTGATTTTGTGACACTAGTGGCCTTTGCATGACAGTTTAGCAGACAGGAAAAGAGACAAAGAGAGAAAGGGGAAACATGCAGTAAATCTAACCTAGAACAGCTGGGTCAAGGAATGTTAACCTCCATACCTACGGTACCTGGCCTATCCACTGCCCCACATCTCAAGTTTTCTATGGAGTATTTTTTTCCATGTCCACCAAATGGGAATAGGTACCTTTTAACTTATCTGCCAAATTCAAGGACAATGTATGAGTATTAAAAGAGTCTCGGCCATCTCTATTCCACAAAATAAACATGTAGACTCCTCAGACCTCAACTTGCTCACCTTGGACAGCCCTGTATTACAATAATTTAATTTTTACTGTTAGATTTTTGGCATATTCTTAAAAGAAAATGTAGTGACCACTTGTTTTTAGATGACAATATAGATAGAAATTCAGCTTGGAAATACACACATAGGAAAAAAAATAAAATAAAAACAAACAAATTGAGTCTTTTGCAGTTACAGTGAAGCAATGAAAAAACTGTCATGTCACAAAAAATGTAAAATCTTTATAGACATAAAAATGCCAATTGGATGCTACTGGAAATACTAGAAACAAGAAAAAAATTAAAACTTTGCAAAAATGGCTCGAGTTCTTTAATAATGGGCTATTACTAAGGTTGCATGCTTTAATTAATTTTTTATTTTGGTTTTATTAAAATTTTATTTTCAGATGCAGATGCCTACAGATTTTGAAATCTAAATTAAATAAAAATTTTACTAAATAAATAAACAAAAACAAGATAGACCCCAAAATTCTCAACCGAAACAGAAACAATGATCTAGAATCTAACTCACTCACTGATTACTCTATAGCTAGAGTAATCAGTCAAAGGCATTTTGCAATGCTCGTGCTTCTATTACCCCTTATTGCCATTCTGTTCTTTAAAAAGGAGCACCAGAAGTGCAATAAACAAAAATTAGCTGGTCAATGGTTAGGACTAATTGCTCGGGTAGCTAGCCTGCAGTCGGCTGCTTATCAGCCATAGCAATCATGATGATGGGTGGAAGATCTTTGCTTTGCAAATCATGGCTCCAGCTACTTTGGCACTTGCTCTGCTATCTCACTTTTAAAATCTAGGAATTGTAGTACAAAATCTTTTTAAAAGGCTTTGAGACCATAACTTTTTGGTACTTCTTGGTATACCTTCATCCTGGTAACTGGCCAACATCTACTACTGGCAGTCATAAAGTTGCCACGTTGATACTGCCAATAAGGCACTGTTAAAGACCTTAGATGCTATGGTTTGATGAAGACAAGATGGTCTTTGTTCAGAAGTGTTTGGCTGTCCTCAGCACCCAGATCCAATAGAACGTCTGCTCTGGAAAAATAAGTCTACTAGATGAAGATGTAACTTTGAAACATCTTGACCTTGTTGATGATGTATATCAAAGAGGACAGTTCCTATCACTGGTTTTGGGGAACTAGCATTTTTTTCTGAAAATAGATAACCTGACAATAACCTTAGCTACATACAAGTAACTATGGTGTAGAAAACACTAATTACCCGAAAACCATTTTTTAGCTCACCATTTATGGGCACTGAAAATATTTTCACAATAAAGACTTTGTGCTTAAGCATCACAGTGATTCCAGAAAGAGCACCAGTCAGGCCTGCTGAGCCAGTTTAAGATAACGTTTCCTGTTAACAAAGCCACAGTCCTGAGATACAGAAAATGACGTTCGAACAAAAGGATGACTGACATACAAACACAACCACACACTATTAGCCAATCTGTCGATCAGATTTTGGATCTGGAACAATAGGAGATTTTGGAACAATAGGAGCTGCTGTAGATTTCTGAGAGACAGTTTCAGTGTACTGTAAGTCTGTCTGGCAGTTTGACCAAAAGATGATCCTCCCACATCTTTTCACTATCTTTCTCGGTGCTTTCTATCACTGCAGATACAAAATACACCTTTCAGGTAGTCTTGGACTGCGGATCAAGAGTGTTAATGGAAAGAGGAGGAGACTTGGTATTTTTGGCTGGAGTACAGAAATGTGAATATACTGGGACAATCCATCACTTGTACTGGATTATGCTCACTAACCAACACAGGACAGCAGAGACTTCACAACTGGAACATGGCGGTAACAAAAAAACCTAATCTGTCTTTATATTTGTACCTGAAACTGAGAGAAATACAAAGACAAAATGTAAATTTTTATTTGTCAACAGTCTCAGTTTGTTTTTCATACACATGCATGTGTTATACCTTAAGTTCAATAGGATATACCTTTGTCAAAACCCAGTAATGGTGTTGGAGAAGTTGGGATAGACATCTGAAACCATGCAGGCTGCTCAGTAAGTTTAAGATTATAAACCTTGTATACTTAGAATAGCAAGTCCTTTGGTAAAGCAAGTTTGAGAATCATTAGGGATGATATGGTATCTATCTTTAAACATCTGTCCAATATAAGATGTGAAATAAAATAATTGACTTTATCACAGCAACGAATGAACAAGCCAAGGCAGCAATTATTCCTAAAGTCAATTTGTGTCAAGTTGATCATGTGTGTCAACACTATGCAATTATGTAATTACTACAGTGAATTATGTAAGTGTTGCATTTTTCCTTCAAGGTGTCCTGTAAAGCAGGCTATAACATGCTTTCTGTTAGGTTTTTAAAAAGAGGTTTTATAACTGATTAAAACTCTTATAAAGATGCCTGAATGATAATAAATTTTATGTCTAACCTAGCATTCTTTGAAAAGACCACACCACAGGCATAACACTGTGTTATTAAAACATTTTAAATGACATATGTCCCAAAAGTAAAAAAAAAAAACATCTTGGTATTACTCAACCTTAGTGCTGCGTTTAACATTACATCATAATGTCTTAATTGATAGACAAGGAAAAGGGTGATATTTCTTGTACTCTGCTGAACTGGTTCTGATCTTACTTTGTAGACTGAAACTGCTTTGTGTCATTTGGTAATTATGAATCTGAGGAAGAAATTACCCCGTGTGGGGTGCATTCTCAGACCTCTTTAATTTCATATCTACATGCTCCCTCTAAATCAGATCTACAACCTGGCTTACCATATCTGTGCAGGTGAGGACGTACAACTTTTTGTTTCTGTGTCACCACATAACCCCGGTCCACTACAGTCACTGAGTCAGTGTGTCCAAAATATCCATGGATGGGTCAGAGTTTCCTCAAGTTTAATTGAGAAAAGACAGAAGTCATTGTTTCTTATTCCCAAAAATGTAGGATTAGGGAGCAGGACTCAACCAGACAGAATAAGCTAACAAACTACAGAGCATACACAAAAACTGAGGTGTTCTGATGGACTCAGATGGAAATGTCAAAATCTAAACAAATAACTCATATTACCACCCATGAAATATTGATGGAATATAGGGGTTCTTATCAAAACAGGAGTAGGAAAACTGTTGAAAGCTTCTATTTACGGTTGGTTAGATTATTATAATTGTGTTTTTGCTGGTGTCTGTAAAAATAAATTAATTATTGAGCTGCAACTCATCCTAAATGCAGCTGCTTGAATTCTGACTACAAGCAGGAAAGTAGACTGCATGGCTAGTCCTTAAATTGCTGTTCTGGCTTCCTGTTTGTAAGATTTTATAAGATTTTGTTATTAGTCTACAAGGCACTAAAGGGTCATAGACCGAATTACATTTTGAAGTTTCTTGTCAGACATGAGCCATGTAAGTCTCGAGTCATCAGACCTTTCAATCAGTTGTCCCAGGATAGTGCGGAAAAAGAAGAGGAGCCATGTAATTTACATGCTCATCATCTCTGAAAACCTGAGATATGAAGAAACTGTTGGCTCCTTTACATATTACTGCAAATTTGCCATGACCATCAAATACTTTTTATTTGTTTTATCCTTTTATTTGTTGCTGACATTAATATATTTATTGTTTTAGAAATAATTTTCTTTTAACTTGGGCCTTTATTTTCCTGCAAAGCACTTTGAATGGCATGAATGGTTGTTGTAGAAATAAACTTAACTTGCCTTTTATGATAAGCAATAAAAAAAACAATTCCCAGATTGTGCAAACACAGAAATGATATGGTGCCATCAGAGGACCGAAGACTTCATGAGAGATGATTTAAAATATTTTGTTAAAACGTTTTAAACAAAGAATTCCAAGGATTGCAGTGAGATTAACGTCTCTGGACACATCTGAAACCATAAGCATTTGGTGGGATATGGATCTAAGAGATACCTGTGGACTGAATAGACTTTTATACAATGCGGTGATATAGTAACAGCGTCTTAATTCATTTTAGGCCACAGGCAGTACAAACAGTTCTCCAGTCCCACCTGCACTGCCACCTCAAATTAACCGCAGCACCTCAGAGATCCCTAGCTTACAGGTAAGACCTCCTCCTGCAAAGCTGATGACCACTCTTGAAAAGGCATAAAACTACAAAAAGAGGTGCAGTTTGATTTGTCTAGCTCCACAGATGTGTTTCTTTATTTAGAACTTATAACTCAAAATATAAATAATGGTAAACTAAACAAGTTTTATATTAATAATATAATAGACTTAAATAGTCCATTGCCATGCTGCTTCAATCTGACAAGTTGTGATTAAAACATGTATTTCTGTGGCAAACTCAGATTATGAGAAATTTATTGTAGGTTTATTTATCTATAACACAAACCTAAAACCAAATTTAAAAATTAAAATAAAATTTCGAATCAACTCGAACAGCAATTTTCAAATAATTAAAATTAAGACTGTGTGACATGTTTCACCAAGGCAAAACATCAATCAAATGTAGAGTTTTTCATGTTTTAGTCATATTTCTTGGATGTATACTGTACTATTTGTGTTAACATGTAGTTGCTGCATTCTTATGCTTCTAAATTTCATAACTCCTGCCAACTTTATATTAGGACAGAATTACCATCATTTGAATTTGGTGTGGGATGTGTAAATATGATGATTCTGAATTCCTGTGCCTAAAGCATACAGAGCTGAGAGATTAAAATACTTGCATTAATGTTTGGAGATAAATGAGTTGCAGGAACCAGACAGTTAGCTACAAGAAAAAAAGCTTTTTTGGTATGACAAAGCTACTGTACATTTCTAGTCACATGTTTTTCTGTGACCCTGTGAGTTTATGATAAGGTAAAACTGATGACAACCACCTGACAACATTGAATTTATTGATCTTTATTTTCTTTAACCTTTTTTATTATTTACACTTTGAAGCCAATAAAACCCCCAAGGAAAAATATGACAAAGCCATCTGTGAGCATCTCAGATGAAAGCGATGAGAATATCTATGAAGACCCAGATGCATTATTGGTAAAAAAATGTTTTTATGTTTTTATTTTGATGGAACATCATTCTTTAACATTTTTACAATGATAAGAATAGTAAACACTTTTGTGACGTTGCTATTAACCTAGTGTGCTATATTTTGTAGAATTCGATTCCAGATGTGAGTCAGTCAGAGGCTAAACCCAAGCCTATACCTCGGCCAAGGACTAAAGCCAAACTAAATCCCAAACTCTATGAAACCAACAACACAATCGAAGCAAACTACGTCAGCATGACCAGCTCAGGACACACCAATAGTGCAACCAGTGCAACCTACAACAGGAACACGACAAACACAACTGACAATGCCATTACAACACAGACAACCAATACAGCCAAAACCACCAATACCAGCAGCACAACCTACAGCACCAACGCAACTTACAAGCCCAGCACAAGCTGCAAGACTGCAATGACCACCACAGCCAATGCTAGCACAGTCAACTCAACCTACAATGCCAACAGAACTTGCAAGACCAACAAAGCTAACTCTCCAAACAGAACAGGCAATACAAAGAATGGCACAGTAAGTTTAGTCTGTTTGACTCTTTTTGATGTGTGTCTTGGTTTTGCAGAAGCAAATAAGTACTTCGCATGTCATTTCGCGAACAGATTTACCAAAGTAGGAAGAACTCAACCGACTACATGACACTTCGCCCTGCTCGCCAATCTCTCCTTCCACCTATGCCGACAGAGACCAAGGGCGTAAATTCAACAGCAGCAGGCGGTACACAGAATTCAAATACAAGTGTTAAGGTGTGTTTTACAGCAACATATGTTTTGTTTCCCTTAAAAGTACTGAACATGTATTTGGGAGGTTTGGAAAAAGGCTTAATTACAGTGGGGAGAATAAGTATTTGATATACTTTCAAGTAAATAATTTGCATTTTATTGCATTTTATTTTGTTTTGTTGAACAAAAAAGTACCTATGATAAAAATTAAAGACTCTACAGCTACACATTTTGAGTCTTTCCCCAAAATATTCTCTTTACCTACACTCACCTCACTTGATTGGTAGTAAATTACTTTAAAGCTGGTTTAACCTCAATGTTTCATAACTGTGTGCCTGTTTTTTCATTTTTTTAAGAAACCGCCTCCTCTTCCTCCTTCTTGCCTAGGAACTACCTCCACTGGTTACTGCGACAAAGAAAATCCTACCTCACATGTAAGCCTATAGGTGTATTTTTTACCTCTTCTTTATTGTTTTGGTCCGATTACTCTTTCACCAATAACTCCTGAAATCAGAAGTCTTGAAATCAGTCTGTTTGTCAAACACAATAACTGTCTTTTTAAAATCTAGACCAGAGACATCACAAGCAGACCTAGAGCTCCACCTTTACCTCCACCTCGTATCTATCAAAGTAGATCAATGCTGGACCAGCCAAGCTCAGAGGTAACACATCCTTTGCAGAGCAGACAGCCCTTTCCTAGACAGATACAATAGGAACTGGTTCAGAAATGCTTTCTCTGCATCCAAACAGTAGTTGAATGTTTATTTTAAAAGGTATAGCTTCTGAACCTAAACTCACCACCTGAGTGAAGCTTGACTTTTTGATTGGCCAACACAAATAAATAATTGTAAAATGCAATTACAGCTCCAGGCCCTTTAGGGTATATCTTTGTCAGATTTATACATCCAGAGACTGTAACTTATTTCCATTTTTCTTTGCAGAAAAACTCAAAATCAGTCAGACAGTATTGTCTGTGTACATCAATTTTCACCTGTGAGCACAGATTTCTTAGTAAATTTAAATTTGGATTTGACTGAGCTATACACACACAAGACAATGTTTAAATCTAAACCATTCCTATGTAGCGCTGGCTGTATATTTAGGACCGTTGCTGGAAGGTGATCCTCTGCCCCAGTCTCAAGTCTTTAGCAGCCTCCAGCTGGTATTCTACCAGGATTACCTTAACTTCATATTCCCATCAACTCTGCCCAGCTTCCTTGACCCTTAAAGAAAAGCATTACCAAACTCTGATGCTGCCACCATTACATTTTACATTGGGGGTGGTGTGTTCATGGTGTCAAGTCTTCCATAACAGCATTTATGCCAAAAGGTTGAAATTTGACCAGAGCATCTTTTATCACATTTATGCATCCTGTATTGGTTTATGACAAACTGCCAATGGGACTACAAGGGCTTTCTGCCATCCGTAAAGACTCTTTGGAGTCAATGACTTATACTTCTCTTGTCGACAGATTTTTCCCACTTGAGTTGTGGGTCTCTGCAGCTCCTCCAGTGTTACCATTGGCCTCTTGGCTTCTTCTCTGATTAATGATCTTCTAGCCTGTCCAGCCTGGCAGTTTGTGTGGGCTGATATGTCTTATTAGGTTTGCAGTTGTGCCATACGCTAACCATTTTCACATTATGAATTGCTCTGTTATCCTTGACCTGTCTTCCTTGGTCTTTATGATGCTGTTTGTTCACTCATGTTCTCTAACAAACCTCTGAGGCCATCACAGAAGAAAGATATTTATACTGAGATTAAATCACACACAAGTGGACTCTATTTACTTGTTGGGTGACTTTTATTTATTAAAGTTTATTTGATAGGGACAGACACACATTGACATAGACCAACTGAACAAAACAGCAGTCCCATGTTTGCGTCATAGTGCAATAGCAACAGCTAATTTGCAGTACTTGTCCCTAGATGGGCTTTTTTATTCTGAATGTTTATTTTTTTTTTAAATCTTTGAAAACCATGGATAATTTTTCTTCCATTCCACAACTACAGTGTGTGCTACTTTTGGTTGATGTATCACAACAAATCCCAATAAAATGTACTGAGGATTGTGGTGTGAAAAATGTTGAAAACATTTAAAGGGCATGAATTCTTTGACATGGTACCGTAATGCCGAAAGAGTTAAAATTATTATTACCTTTTCTTTTCTTTTCATGTCAAGTAGAGGTTGAGGAATAAACATGAGCCAAGCTTCTTGTCCTTAAAACTCATTAGCATGTAAACATATTACAGAATATCCAGTGGTTCTGATTTGGTCATATTTCCTGAACATAACAACAATATCATTACTAACCTACAGTTGCTTTACGAACAATCAAATAAATACCATTTACTTTGTACAATGAAATCACATTTCAAATACCTATAATCCCTTGAGTTTAAAATATTGTATAGTGTACACGGCTTTATAAACATTACTGGGAACAGAATACTAATTACTTTGACAAATGTAGAAGTTTTTATCTCACAATCAAGACATTTGCATTGGTCTATTACAGAGCAGAGGAACATCACCAGAATTCAACTCTGAAGAGGAACATTATTATAGCCCAGGTTCATTTCAGTACACCAACAATGTGAACCCTCGACACCTTGACATTGTACCTGATAATGATTTTTACCAGGTAAGACGCTGTTTTCACTGGACTCACAAAGGCGTTGGTTGTAAAACTCGGACAGAAACATATTTTAGTACCAATTTGTCATCCACTTGTTAATATAAAAACGCTTTCAGGCACAGGCACATGGTTATGAAGCAGATGACCAGAGCACCAATGGCAGCATGTATCAGCTCTCTCAAGATGTAAGGTTTTTTTAAGTAGATTATTGTGCTGCAGCTGAACTGAGACATGATTTAATCAGCTATCACTCATCATTGTTTTTGACTTAAATGATAATCGGTTTCTTTTAGGACATCTCATAGCTGCTACAGTGGTTAAAAAGAGTATCTAGTAAGTACATTTTTACAGACAATTGTTATGTCATGCTGCAGCAACAGGAGGCAAACTGTGTTGTTTCCCTAATTGATTTAAATATACATCTGCATTTGTGTTTGGCATGATGATGTTACAGAAAACTTTATCATTATAAACCAATAAATCTCACACTATATTAAAATTAATTATTAGTGTTGTCAACCTGTTCCTCATTCTGGATTTAGAACGACTCCCTTGAAAAAAGTTAGGCCTGTCATTCTTTCCTTTTGAACAAAGCCAAGGCATGGAGAAAAAATCAACAACCTTTACAAAATATTGCATAAACGCTACTTAGCATACAATCCAAACAAACAAAACAAATACAATTAATACAACCAAATCTGAAAGGGCGATCAGTCCTGCTTCTGACCCAGTTGCTGGGAATCTTTACTGTGTTTTTTATTGCTGAGTTGTAGTCACAACACAGCTCATGGTCCTCGGCAGCCTGTGCTTCTGTGGGAGGAGACGTGAAGGGCTGATCAGCCAATCAGAGGGTAACTTGGGGTAACATAAGTCAAATTAAACAACAATCATAAATCAGATTGCTGTTATTTTTCTAAACATGTTGTTTAGTCTAGAGAGAGAGACCATATAATCACAAGTAATAAGTCCACATTCCAGAATGATTGCACATACATAGATGTGCCAACTGGGACCATCAGTTGTGTTGTGCAGGAGGTGGATACAGTACACAGATGATAGTCCTACTGAATAGACTGTTAGAATTTGCATTATGGCAAGAAAAAAGCAGCTAAGTAAAGAAAAACGAGTGGCCATCATTACTTTAAGAAATGAAGGTCAGTCAGTCCGAACAATTGGGAAAACTTTGAAAGTGTCCTCAAGTGCAGTCGCAAAAACCATCAAGCGCTACAAAGAAACTGGCTCACATGAGGACCGCCCCAGGAAAGGAAGACCAAGAGTCACCTCTGCTGCGGACGATAAGTTCATCCGAGTCACCAGCCTCAGAAATCGCAGGTTAACAGCAGCTCAGACTAGAGAACTGGTCAATGCCACACAGAGACACCAGCAGACACATCTCTAGAACAACTGTTAAGAGGAGACTGTGTGAATCAGGCCTTCAAGGTAAAATAGCCACTAGGAAACCACTGCTGAGGACAGGCAACAAGCAGAAGAGACTTGTTTGGGCTAAAGAACACAAGGAATGGACATTAGACCAGTGGAAATCTGTACTGTGGTCTGATGAGTCCAAGTTTGAGATCTTTGGTTCCAACCACCGTGTCTTTGTGCGGTGCAGAAGAGGTGAACGGATGGACTCTACATGCCTGGTTCCCACCGTGAAGCATGGAGGAGGTGTGATGGTGTGGGGGTGCTTTGCTGGTGACACTGTGGATTTATTCAAAATTGAAGGCATACTGAACCAGCATGGCTACCACAGCATCTTGCAGCAGCATGCTATTCCATCCAGTTTGCGTTTAGTTGGACCATCATTTATTTTTCAACAGGACAATGACCCCAAACACACCTCCAGGCTGTGTAAGGGCTATTTGACCAAGAAGGAGAGTGATGGGGTGCTGCGCCAGATGACCTGGCCTCCACAGTCACCGGACCTGAACCCAATCGAGATGGTTTGGGTTGAGCTGGACCGCAGAGTGCTAAACATCTCTGGGAACTCCTTCAAGACTGTTGGATAACCATTTCAGGTGACTACCTCTTGAAGCTCATCAACAGAATGCCAAGAGTGTGCGGAGCAGTAATCAAAGCAAAAGGTGGCTACTTTGAAGAACCTAGAATATAAGACATATTTTCAGTTGTTTTACACTTTTTTGTTCAGTATATAATTCAACATGTGTTAATTCATAGTTTTGATGCCTTCAGTGTGAAGCTACAATATTCATAGTCATGAAAATAAAGAAAACCCTTTGAATGAGAAGGTGTGTCCAAACTTTTGGTCTTTACTGTACATAAACGTTTTGTATATTTTTTTAAATCACCCCACTTATTTGCACATTTCTTTTAATATGAGTGTGCAATTTTGAATAGCTATACAGTATTTTTCCTTATGTGGTAATTTTTCCCTTACTGTACAATCATATTCTTTAGTTTTTTTTCATCTTCTTCTTAGTTTGTCTCTACCTTTTGCCATTTGCCTTCCTCTTTGCTGCTAATATACACTACCAGTCAAAGGATTTAGAACGCCTGTCTCATTTAATGGTTTTCTTCATGTTTATGACTGTTTACACTGCACGTAGACTCTCACTGAAGGCATCAAAACTGAATGAACACATATGCAATTATGTAGCAAACAAAAAATTGTAAAATAACTTTAAATATGTTTTATATTTTAGAATCCTTACAGTGGCCGCTCTTTGCAGTGATGACTGAAATATTAACCTCTGACCGTCTTTCAATGAACCTCTGGGAAGTTCCTTCAAGACTCTTTGGAAAACCATTTCAGGTGACCACCTCATGAAGCTCATGGAGAGAACGCTTAGAGAGCAAAGCAGTCATCAAAGCAAAGGGTGGCTATTTGGAAAAATCTAGAATATAAATATGTTTAGAGTTATTTCACACTTTTTTGTTTACTACATAATTTCACGTGTGTTCATTCACAGTTTTGTTGCCTTTGGTGAGAATCTACAATTTAAATAGTCATGAAAATAAAGAGACCCATTAAGTGAGAAAGTCTATCTAAAGGTTTTGACCGGTAGTGTACCTGAATTTTCCAACTGTGGGACAATAATGGATATTTCTATTTCTACTTTCTCTATTTTGGGCTGTCAAGGCAGGTATATACTGTTCCTCTGGAAGTTACAAATTGATGAATGGTTGGTATTAAACGTTCAGTGGAAGAAGACTACTTTCATACCAGAAAAACTCTTGTTTTATCTTTCATGATAAAATGGTTATCCATGGCATGCAAAAGAACATCATAAAGGAGGTTCTAAAACCCAAGACTGAAAAATAAAAACAATCTGTGTTTTGAACACTGAGAATCTTCAAAGACTCTTCTCCATAAGCCCGAAGAAGAGCTGTTGCTCATTACCATTTGATGGGTTTTAGTCTTCGGATTATTGTCCATGAGGTTCATTATTTTTTAAGCAGATACGTCGGGCTCTATTTTTACACCTGTTGCCAAACGATTAAAAACCTTCCTAACAGTAACAAATTGCTTCAAATTTGATCAATTTCATACCAATTGGTTGGTGATAGAAACTTGAAAGCCTAGTCTTGCAACTATTTCCAGAATTATTAAGCACTGAAAAAAAGTATGGTCAGTAGTTTTAATTACAGTTTGGCAAACATTGCAGTGGTTGTATGAAATCTCAATCTCTGGAATCGTAAACATAACATAACAAACAAAAAAATAATAATTAAGTTAATTTCATTGGATAAATAGGACAAGTTTTCATTTTTCCACTAGAGCTACTGAGTGGCGTAGGGATATGGGGATGGTCTGCGGAAGGATATCACCACCCCCTCCATGCTTCAGCTCTATATCCCCACCGCCCTACAGCCGGTGCCATTTTCCATTGTGAAGAACTACACCCTAAAGCAACGTCGTTGTTAGACATCAGTGTCTTTGCCGAAATGGCAGTGTAAAAGTGTGCCGCCACCCAGCAGCAACCAACAAAACAGTGCATCCAGCCAGTGCACTGAGTCGCTTCTAACTCAGCAACATGTCGTAAGTATTATTTTTTGTTACTTTTGTCGATGACAGCTGTTCCTGCCTACAGTGGCCGCCTGTCTGATAAGGCTGCCGGGGTTTTATAGGAACAGTAGAATCATTTAAAGGGCAAATTTATGATTATTTGTTACACTTTAAGATAAATTATAAAAAGCTTAGCGTCATAAATGATGACTTTGTAACATTCATTTTCTAAAAATTGTATTAACTCGACTGGTATTATTATTATCATTATTATTATAGGGAAAGCACATCATTACTTCCGTTATATCCGATATAGTTTTCCCCTTTCAAATGTCTGCCATGGTCGAGTGCCAGCGTGGCAGAAAATGGGTCATGTGCTGTTTTTTGTTTTTTTTAAATCAAAATGGCGGCTTTCTGTGGGTGGATTTGGAACAAACGTCGCTGCTGTTGGTAAAGGGAGTCTTTTTTTTTTTTTTTTTTTTTTTTTTTTTTGAGACCTTGTTAATGCGCATTGACGTCAGAATCACACGTCCGGTATTCAGGAAGAGACAGGTGACGTAAGGAAAGTCCAACTCATAGGGGGCAGTGTTGTTACAAAATTTATATGTTTTTTCATACACATAATGAAAGAAAATAATGTAATCTAATGAACAGTTTTAAAGTAGAATTACATTCAAAACTATATTTATGTATAAAAATAGATGATTAACTACTAAAATAAGAGAATCAGGGTTTTATCTCCTTAGGGTTGACTCCCTAATAAATTCTGACAATTTTAATGTCGCATTATGCAGTTTATTATGAAAAATGTTGAAAAGCAAGATTTTTATGGGTGGTCTGGTATAGTTTGGGGAAATTGAAGTGTTTTAAATACATTTTGTTTCATATTTTTTAATTTGCATATTAGTTTTTCATTAGTAACAACCTTTTTTAAAATAAACAATCAGGATTTGAAAATGGGTCAAATTAGTAAAATCTAAAATGTTTTTTTCAAACATTTAACCCCTGTTCCCAAGTATGTTTCTGTTGCTTACCACATAAAGTTGCCACTCCCAGTACTGCAGACAAGCATAGTTTCTAAGAAGAAATAAAGTCAATGCAGTGTCTACTGTTTTAACAAAATAAACTTTTTTCACATTAAACATTTATATTATATGTTTATAAAGTATACAATGTTTGACAAATCTTGCATTCCACTTTTCAGGTCCTACGTGGAAACCTTCAGCACTGCTGCATTTGACAGCATAAGAGAGTTGATCGCCACCCTAACTTTGTCACACACCCTACTTGTGACTGACAACGACCACTATGACCATGATAATGAAAAGCTCACAGTTTGGCCTGGAAGACATGGAGGACCTTCTCTGGGGGCCTTCTTCTCCCATGGTTGATGCCATGGACCCCCTTTTTCTTCACCCTGACAAAGACGGACAACAGGAAGGAGGAGAAGGCTCGTTGCCGGGGCATATGTCGCCCCTCGCCGCCTTGGTTCTTTCTTCTTTATCCTCTCCTCCGCCTTTCTACTCTCCTCCTCCCTCACCACCAGCTGTTAACCTCAGTGGTCGGGACAAAGCTGGGACAGAGTCTGACCTGCTCCCCTTCTCTTGGTTGGACCACCCTGTTCAGCTGAGTTCGAGTCGGATGGTTTCGGGGGACAGCAAAGGTGATTGTAAGAAATGTAAACATTTTATTTGTGTGAGGATTAAGGCTTACAATGTGTTTGTGTGTCTCCAGATGATGCACTCTGTGATCTGGACTGGATGGTTGAGAGGGTGGATCTAAGTGATTTTGACCTGGGCTCCCTGATTGATCCCTGCAGCCCTGTTGAAGATTCCCCCAGCTCTCCAGAAGATCTCCTTGCTTCTCTGGATTGTCCCATGGAGCTTGACTCCATCCCACTGCCAACCCTCTCAGCTCCTGTGTGCTCAAGTCCTCCTCCTGCTTCCTTTCCCCACATCCCATCTCTCTCCAGTTCCACTGTTGGTTCAGATCCCTCTGTCATTGCAGTAGATGAGCCTGAATCTTTCCCCGGTGGGCAAGAGGTTCCCTCCTCCCCACTTTTGGTCCCAGAGCCACAAGAGGAGCTTGAAATCAAGTCTGAACCTGCTTCTCCTGGCTCTTCTCCTGCTGTTGTTGATTCTCCATCCTCTCCAGCCTTCACGCTGGACCTGGGCAGTGAAGTGGATATCTCTGAGAGCGAGTTAAAGCCTGTTGTAGCTTCTGTGGTGCCTGAGGTCCCAAAGATCTTGCTGTCCCTTGCCCCGACACGCATTGTCCTTGTGCTGACTCCTAAAAATGATGTCAGGGTCACTCCCACAGCTGAGGTAATCCACTGCTCCCCACCGACTTCTCCTGCACAGACGTCCCCCAGAAGCAGACCCTACCCTGAGCCCAAACACAAATCCAGTCCACCCACCTCCAGCTCCACCTCCCCAGATGGAACTGAAAGGTCAACTCTGAAAGCACCAAAGGACAGGAAACGGAAGATGGAACAGAATAAGACAGCTGCCACACGCTACAGGCAGAAGAAAAGAGTCGAACAAGATTCACTTCTGGTGGAGCATGCTCAGCTGGAGAGGAAGAATGTGGAGCTGATGGAGAAGGCTGAATCTATGGCCAGGGAGATCAAGTATCTAAAAGATCTGATGGAGGAAGTTCGCCAGACTAGGATTAGAAAAGGCCTAAGTGCTGTGGTCAGGCCTGGAGATGGCTGATTGTGATTAGCAAATTAAATGGATCGTGCAGGTTTTTTTATTTTATTTTTTAATTCAAGCTATCAGTATAGCATGTCTTGGAACCTTATTCTACATGTATTCAACACTGGTATTAAATAAATGTATTAATCATATATTTCCAACAAGGAATATGTAACCTTGTCTGAAGCTACTGGCATGTACTTTCTTCCTAGCTATGGACCTCAATATAACTTAAATATAAAATGTATTTTTAAAGTTTGTGTGTAACAAAGTATAACCTGACTATATGTAGAATGAATCTCTTAATAAAGAGTCTTAAACCAAATCAGATCTCGATTTATTGTAATAACTGGTGAACAGAAGCAAAATGTTCTTTCAAATGGAGTGAAAACAACAAAAGGTCATTTAACCAGTGAATGCTGCTTTAGGATGATGATCTGGTGGAAACTCCCGGCATGTATTTTCTTTGATTTGACAATTATATTTAATATATCCCTTTAAAACTAGACTATTCCTGTATAAAACTAACTGGTGATTATTCATAAGGACATTTTCATGAATAACAATCAAGCAGCCAAAAAAATAGTCAACATGAGAATTATTAGTAATGCACTCCACAACTATGCTATGCAAGAGTGACAAGAAGAAAGCAGTTGAAACCCAAAAGAAGTTGGGTTTAAGGTTTTCCACAAGACACATAGGGGACACAGCAAGCATGTGGAAGAAGTTGCTCCAGTCATATGAGACCAAAACTGAACTTTTTGGCATATATGCAATATGCATATTGCTGTGTGGAGGAAAACTAAGAATGGCCATCACTCTGACAAATCTTCCTTCTCATTGAAACAGTGGTGGCAGCATCATGCTATGGGTATTATTTTCTTTAGCAGGGACAAGGAAGCTGATCAGAGTTGATGGGAAGGATGGAGCTAAATATCATACAAGAAGAAAACCTGTTAGGGTATACAACACTTAAAATGTGGTTTATGCCCCAGTCAAAGTCCAAACCTAAATACAATTGAGAACCTGTGGCAAGACTTGATAATTGATGCCTTAAGAAGCTTTCTATCCAATCTGGCTTTACTTGATCTATCTTGAAAAAAGAGGAATAAGCAAACATGACTTAAGTTGCAGCAAAAAATTGGTTCTTCAAAACTCATGGGGGATTCATGGGGGGCTAAATACAAATGTATCCTGCACTTTTTGTTAAAAAAAAATTAAATAACATACCCTTTGTTTTTCCACTTCAAAATCTTGCCCTAGTTCGTATTGGTCTATCAGATACAATTTCAATGAAAGACATTACACTTTCTGGTTGATCTTTTCAAACATCTTGGACCATCTTGTCTTTCAACTTATAAGACAACATGTTCCAAAAGATCAAGGGGTATGAATACTTTTCCGAGATGCTGTACATTTCTGGATATGGAATTGACCTGTTTGTCTTGTAAAGTGCCTTAAAGTAACACATGCTGTTAATTTCTGCTAAATAAATATCCTGAACTGAATTAGGTGATTGTAAATGTTAAGAAGCCATGTTGTCACACATGGCAGACATTTTGAGAAAATACCATGTTTTTGTTTGAACTGTCATTGGTGTTACCTTATGAGCCACAGGCTGGGTCAAAGTAGTTCAAATAAATGTGTACTGAATGTATAAACTAATCTTTACCTTCATATTATTGTTTGTGACCTGAAACAAAAGCCTAATGATGTCCATCTGTTATAGACCTGGGTAATGAAAAAAGGGAGGAAGATAATAAAGCCCGCCTGACCTGCAGCAAACCGAACTCACATGACATTTAAATCAAATGACGGTCATGTGAAGTAAATATTACACTTGCACAAAACTAAAAACAATTTGAATGTTTTGCTTTGGGTGGATTTAATTCTTATAATAACAAAATTAACAGTCTTCCTGTAACTAAAGACCTGCATCTAAACCTTAAGTGCACATTTGTCACAATGTCCGCCGGGAATTGGGTTTGGATGCTGACGTAGGCGAAGTCCAAACAACATTACCCACAAAAATGCTTGCATTCATCCTACAACTGGCCCTCGGTGGACATGCAGTAATTGGCCCGGGCTGCGGTCCAGAAAGCTTAAGGGGAGATCTATACACAAGTGGAAATGTGCCAGGGAGAAATGGTGCAGAGCAAGTATGCAGATCATTTTCTCCTGGGAAAAAATGGGAGGGGAAGGAAGAAAAATGTCACTTTCTGGTATCTGCATGTTACTAATTTATAGAAGTTAAGATGCAACCGCAATCAGCAAACGTTTTCAAATTCTATTTCTGGTGGCGGTAATTATTAGGTAATACACTATTGTAGTATCCAGCTTGCTCAGCCGCCATCTAGTGGTTATTTATACCCCCTATTACTGTCTCCTCCAAAGTAAAATTAAATACGATTTTTAATTAATTATACGGGGGTATCTTTTCAAAATGTGATAATTTAGAGGTCGAATGATCTCCTTACTGCCTCTGAAGAGGATCTAGTTTTATGTTCTAGACCTGATGAGTCTGGGTGCTGCTGCTAAACACAATGTCATTAGAAAAAGAGTTGAACATGTTGGCATTAGAGGGGCAACTTTAAACTGTTTCTGATATATTTCAGGTTGTAAATGTTCAGAATGAACTATCAGTTCATACCAAAGTCATGTGTTCCACACGGTTCTGGACTTTCTTGGGGAAATCTTACATTATGATATTGATACTATACAGTATCTACTGTATAAACCCAAACAAATTCTACAGCCTTCAGAGGCAATAGGCTCTGGATGTCCTGCAGCTTACTACATCTGACCCTCAGCAAAACAGATTCATTTGTCTCTTTAACGCTCAGAGATTCACTTTTGACACAAATGTTACAATCAGAAACTTTTTTTTATATTTGCTTAGACCTGCCTTTAATTCTCTATCAGAAAAGTAATTCATCCTTCCATCTACAGAACATTGCCAAAGTCCCAAACATATTTTCAACGAGTGATGCTGAAAAACGTTTCCATGCATTTTCTTTCAGGATGAATAATTGTAACGCAATTTCGGCTGACTGTCCAAACAACTCCCTCCAAAATGCTACAGCCAAGGCTTCCTCAAACAGTTATTCTGCACTGCTGGTCTCTCTACATTTATGCCCTGTGAAATTGAACTTTTAAAGATCTCATTATCATATAAAATACTACAAGACGTATTATCCCTCAAGGCAAAAGGGTCTAAACTGTTTCCAGAATTTCCCAGTCCAGAACTGAAGGCGAGGCCTTTCGCTTTTAAGACTCCTTCTTCAAACTTTATTATTGAGGAGTAATATTTTTAAAGCACTGTTATGGCCTGCTGCCTATCTCCAGGCAGTTCATTGGGCGGGAGGCGGGTCACCAATCAAAGGACAACATAGAGACACGCCGGACAAGCCACTATGCAGGTACGAGGACAAGAAATTGCTCTTTATATGTTAAAGGTTGTTGGCCCCTAACCTACGGTGCCAGGCTGAGAAGAAAAAGCATTAAACAGAAGAACATCTAAGAAGCCCATGGTAACTCTGGAGGAGCAGCCTGGAGATCCACCGCTCAGGTGGAAGTATCTGTTGACTGGTCAACTATAAGTTGTGCACTCTTCAAACTTGGCCTTTATGAGAACATTGGTAAGAAGAAAGCTATTGCTGAAAAAAAGTCATATGCTGTGGGAATGCTTTTCTTCAACAAGGACGTGAGAATGTAACAAAATGAATCATTATCCTGCTACTAATGCATCACTTTGTGATGGTCTGTTACATAAAATTCCAATAGAATACATCAAAACCTAAATATATGAGCAAAGTTAAACACTACAATCAAAGCAAACAAATACCCACTAGTATATTTGAACCTTTTATTGTTGTCGGAGGATGAACAAAGTACTGATGATGATACAAGATTTACCACAGTCAGTAACGTCACTTTGGCTGCAGTAAAGTCGTAGAACTTACACAGTGCAAAATGCTTTGCTAAGAGCTTTCACTTTAACGTATTTTCACGTTGCAAAATATACACAGCATATACAACATATTCACAATTAAGAGCAAGACTCAGAGTGAAAGTTTGCCACATCCTGGTAGGAAATGTTAAAGGCATGCTCGTCACACTAAGTGCTGCGGTAGCCTACGTCACTAGGAGAAGCACGGAGTCAGTAAAACACAGAGAAGGCTGGGTCAGGGTTTTCTTTTGTTCCTCGCTTCATGTATAGAAAAGGAGATTTGGCTGCCTGGCAGTGGTGTCCGTCACATGTTGAACAGGCTTCCTTCCCCTTCCTCTTCCACTGTGCCTCAACATTTCTTGCGTTAGTACAGATGAGGTGGAAGGACGTGAATGCCACACCAGAGAAGTCACAGGTTTATTTTCAAGCAAGATTCAGAAGAATAAGAAGTGAGGTTGCCTTCAACTCTTTAGGCACTCGTTTGTTCGCATGCAGTGTCTTTACGTGCCGCGGACGGCTGAATATACGTTTACATATTACTTTTTATTCAAATTGTTCCTTGTTAAGAAAAAAATCGTACGTCAGGAGCTGATGTCTCATGGATGTAGAAAAAGGTTAGCAGGTAGTAAAAGCCCCCGCGCGAGCTCTGAATGGTTCATGAGGTTATTTAGTTTGTGTAACATGCGAAAGCTTGCCGTAGCGTTTTAAGGATACAGCTTCCAGGCTCCCGCTCTCACGCTGTGATGCTGAGGCACGGAGATGAATCTACCTTGTCGATATTTGCGCTGGATGCATGACGGTTGCAGAGCCAGCCCGAACTGCTCTGCTGGGATCTGAGGCTGCACGGTTTCAAGGCAGCCTTCCCTTTACTCTTTTGTTCTCCTTGAGAAAGAAGGCTAAGCAACGGTGCAACAGAATATGCACTATTTTACAAAATGTATGTTTGTTTTTTTTTAGCACGGGAGAGCTGCTTCTTGTTGTCTAAACACACAGAATCTCTCCGGCTGGATTCATGATGTGACTCACGTCTGCAGTTTAGCAAACAGCATCGATCAGCTTTTTCCTAAATTGCCATATTTTCCCCTGAAGGGATCAGTTCAACCCGACTCCCTGAGCAGACCCTATTCGAACTTTAATGAAGGCAATTTTGATATCCAGAATGTGAATGTGGATCACACACGGTGAAAACTACGCTTGTGTCTCCGCCCTGTGGAGCTCAGTTTTTGTTTTACGCTGGAGCTGCTTTACCTCTTCAAAGCTGCTGCAGCAGGAGACAACCTCACCAAGGCACCCGCTTATCTTCCATAAAACAGAAATCACCGATTGTAGCTTCATTTGAAAGTCAAAGTGAACATGGATTTGCAATGATGTCGCTTTAACAGCAGCAGAGTTGGAGTCTATTCCCAGTGGTATTTGGATCCGGTTAGTAAAGGCTGAGCTTTGCTGAGTGAACAGTGGGTATGGTCTTTATAAGAAAGAGCTACATGTCCCAACTCTTGCTTCTAACCCTTTTGTTCTTCCCTGAATCTTTTTGGATTTACTGAGGGAGATTTTAGATGAGGCGAAGGTTACATGAGGTGATGTTTGGGGTCTACCGAAGACAAAGCCAGGGAACACTGGCTCCCCCCCAGCTCTGGGGCGTTCTTGTCACTGCAGCTGGCATCCCCGGCAGTCGTCCTCCGGTTCGGTGTTGTCCGAGGAGTAAGAGCTCTCCTCGCTCACTGTCAAACGAAACACCAAAGCGTTAGTGTTAATTGGCTCTAAAAACATGTAAAACAAACTCCATCTACTTAGGGTCTGATCGATGTGTTGGCAGCCCTGGTTAGACTTTTAAAAATGTTTTACTGTGAGGTTATACTAGTTGCAGTAAAAGATGTTTGGTTTTAAACTTTAGATCATGACTCAAAACCTGAATAGATGTTTCTATGGGAATTTCCCATCAGTTTAGATTTAATGGCTGCAGTTCAGCTTCTTATCGACGCACAACGTGAAAGCAGCAGCCGGCTGACTTGTGCATGCAGCTGGTGCACGTTTGGGAAAAATGATTGCTGAATGACAGATGCAGGCCCTCAGATCACATCTCTTTTATGGAAGGGCCGGCTTGTATAACGTAAGCATTGCACTGTAGTAAACAAGGTGGCGGGTTTAAATATTCTGCCTCCAGTCCAGATCTGTCTCTTCCCCTTTACAGATTTCTTCTGTTTCTGCTTTTTTTTTTGTCACACTTAAATGTTTCAGATCATCCAACACATTTTAATATAAGACACATATAACCAGTCCATCTACTGGAAGATGATTTCAGAAGATTATTATTACATAGGGAAAAAAGTAACTGCCTGCCATACTAGCTGCTTGTGCCATCCTTGGCTGCATCATCTGCCATCAAGCTCTTGCCATAACAGGCAGTGAATCTTTTACATCACTGTGAAAGACTCTTCTTTGCAGAGTTATTTTTAATTCGGCATCATCTCAGAGCTTTTAAGCATGAGCAGAATGTTTAATGTCATGCCATAGTATGTTAATAGGATTTAAGTAGAGACTTTAACTAGGCCCTCCAAAAACCTTTGTTTTGTGTTGTTGTGCCATTCAGAGATGGGGGTTACTAGTGCGGTTTCGTTTTTTTATCCTTTTTAAGGGTGCTTGAGCTTAAGGGGTAAAACTGATGGCTGGACAATCTCCTCCAATTATTCCAAGTTGTCCAGTTCCTGATAAAAAAAGAAATCAAATCAGCCCCACACCATCACGCTACCACTTCCAGGTCTGATTGTTGTTCTGATTGCTTTTTCTGATGCTCTGTTAGTTTTACACCATATCTAACAAGAGAAACGTCGTCAAATTATTTTACCAAAGGTTGTGGGGAACATGGAGATGGTAAATATGAGACGGGCCTTTGTGATGTTTTTGGTCAGCAGTGGTTTTCATCTCGAAACTCTCAAGGAGGACAGTTTTCTTCCAGTCTCTTTCTTACAGCTGAATCATGAACTCTACATTAACTGAACCAAGAGAGGCATGTAGTGCTTTAGATGTTGTTCTCGTTTCTACTGAGACTTCCTGGATGCTTTGCTAATGTGATCTTGAAGTACATTTAGCAGGCCAGTCACTCCTGTCAAGGTTTCAGCCACGTGTGAATAATGTCTCTCACTGTGGATCACTAGTCCCAAATCCTTAAAAAAGGTTTAGAGAGACTCTTCTGTCGTTGTTTTTTATCTGATTGCTTTAGGTCACATCATCATCTAATTCATCAGGGGCCTCATGTACAAAGTGTAACTATGCACAAAAACCTCGCGGCTCAGTTATGCACAATTCGGCATGTACAAAAATTAACGCGGCGTAAGAATATGCGGAAGCCACGCAAACTTTTTTTGTTTGTTGACAATAATAAACTACAGAGAACTAAAACTCACATGAACACACTGAAATATGACCCAGTTCAGTTTTTTGGAATTCACGGACCATCAGTCTGATGTTTTTTCACGAGTTTGAGCTTTTATGGTTTAAACCCGAGTGATCAAACTGAATTACATTTGGCCTCATACAAAACGTAACACAGCTCAGGAAATGATGGAAACAACCATACAGATGTAAACTGTAAAACTTCCTCTGTTTTTGTCTGTACGCTGAGGAGCATAGACTGCATGTGAATCAACTCGGGGGCACTTTCATTCTCACTGAAAAAGAAAACTGTGTCGGATAAGCAGAATACCTCCTAACATGTCAGGTTTGATGATTCCTAAGGTGGACAAGCTGGAGACAATCACACATGTCCATAAATAGCTGCATAAGGTTGCGCGTAATTGTAGAAAAATGGCAGCTTTGGCACAGCTGGAGGACATCGCCAATAAAGAAGCTGGAGGAAGCGTTTTTTTTCAGAGATCATACTGATCAGCTGGTACATGATGATGCATGGCTTATCAGCCGGTTAAAATTGCCCAGGGCAAATATTTTGGAGCTCTGCATAGAGCTGGCCTCAGTGTGATGGCAGGAGGAGCCATGTGTCACCTATGGTTCAAGTTCTCATTACGCTGTGGACCTTTCAGCCGGAGCTTTTAAGATGGAGCTGAGAGGCAGGTTGAGAATTTAACAGTTACCTCTGAGCCAGGCCATGCCAGCCATAGGGGACGGCCTCATCCGTATGTCGCTCAGATATGTATTAAATTCCCCTAACCTGTGGCTAAAATGGTAAACATTATATTGCAATTTGCCACTTTCTAAATGTAATCATAGCTATGGACTGCTTCAACGACACCATCTGTAAATTAATTTTCTTTTGTGAATAGAAATCATCTTCATACAATATGTGCAACCTATGTGATGCACAGATGTGTCCCATGAACGCAACGGCACGTTGGCCTCCTCAACTCAAGATTCCTTTCTACTGTAATAATATTATAATAATAGTTATAATATTCTATTCTATTCTAGGCAGTTTCACACATCTAAATTTTTTTGTGCACCGTAAGTTTTATAATTTCTCCCTACCGCCAACTTTTAGTATGAAAGCTGCACACTCTTTTGTACATGAGGCCCCAGGTCAATGGACTTGTTTTAGTTTTGCTTACAGTTTAGTGGCCTTTGGTGTTTTGTAATGTGTTATATTTTTTTGCATGTGGTTAACTTTAATTCTTTCTTGAGCTGCTGTTACTTTAGAACAAAATTGTAAATGAGATTTAGTTATCTTTCCTGGTTAAATAAAGTATTAATAAATGATGTGGTCCTTTTTGAGACCTTTTGCCCTACTTCGTGTTGTCAGACAGGATTTAATCGAGTGATTTCTTGATTCTACAGGTATGGCAATAATCAGGGTTGGATGTAGCTCCTTAAATTAAACTGAAAGATGTGGCGAATCACAGTTATTAAGATTTATAAAGTAGGCAGATATATTTTTACATAAGGTCAGGGTGGTTTAGATTGCTTTTTGTGTTTAATGAATGAAATCATTTGAAAGCTGATTTTTGTATTTACTCAGGCTGTCTTTGTCCTTTATATAGATTTATTAGATGGTCATAAACACTAAATTGTGACAAAGAAGCAAAAGGAGAAGAAATTTGGGCTTTTAT
Organism: Girardinichthys multiradiatus; assembly: GCF_021462225.1. Taxonomy (NCBI): domain Eukaryota; kingdom Metazoa; phylum Chordata; class Actinopteri; order Cyprinodontiformes; family Goodeidae; genus Girardinichthys; species Girardinichthys multiradiatus. The sequence continues at coordinate 16,508,218 of NC_061818.1, forward strand.
TTTTTTGGTCAAGAACACAAGAGAAATTAACTCTGAGAATAAAAAGTGTGACTTACACCACTCTGTCTGGATGGGGAGGAAGGCCTGGTCACCGTTTTCCCTGATCATCTCCTCTATCCTATCCAGAAGCAGCGACACACTCCTGTCCTTGCCGGGTGTCTTACTGTCCAGGACATGGTAATAGTTCCCACAGTACTCAAGTAGTCTCTGCAGCTCCCGCCCTCCCCTGAGGATGTGCTCCTCGATGGGCGTGTGTCCCAGCCAGTCACCACAGCTGAACAGCACCATGGTGTGGAGGCACGCATTGTCTCCAAACAAAGTCTCGATGTGCGCCAGGAGCGTCCTCCTCTTCCTGGCCGTAAGGGATGAGACGACGGGAAGAACCAGGAGCAGGGTGTGGGGTCCCGGCCTTAGGAGGGCGGCGCCGCGCTGGGACTCCTGTCGGATTCGCTTTGGGGTCCGGCTCACCGAGAACCAGTCCCAGCCCGGGGTGTCGACGATCGTGATCCGGCGGCCACACACAAGCGCTTGCCTCCTAAGGCACAGCTCTGTCTCCTGACCCGACTCGAAGAATCGACGGCCCAGAATAGAGTTCCCCACCGAGCTCTTCCCGACGCCCTTCCAACCCAGCAGCAGCAACCTCAACTCTGGAGGTCGAAGCAGAAAAAAGAAACAATCTAAGCAGAATCAAATATCAAGGGTTCCTTCAAGCACCCATCTGGTCTGTTATTTTCGCCTGAACAGCTTTACAACACCTGTTCACTTTACCCTCTCCTTCGCTGCATGACTCCCTTTTACACACACACACACCCACACACTCCCTCATACCTCGGGGAGGTCCTCCGATCATCTGCTCCCTCTGCCTGGCGTGCTCCTCCATCCTCATCCTCTCTTCCTCCAGCGCTCTCCGGGCCTGCTCTTCCTCCAGCAAAATCAATTCATTCACCTCAAAGTACCAGCCTGTGTGAAGTCAGCAATAAATGATTTAGCCAGTCATTTTAGGGCAGCTTTGTAACACAAATGGTGGCTAGATTAATAATGCAACAGTCATGGAGGCTACATGAATACTGTATAAGCAGCGTTACTATTTATAACAGCATTATACCTCTATGCTTAAAACTTTAAAGAAGTTGGGACATAAATTATATTGCAAACCTTGGTTGTCGGTGACAATTTCTTCCACCTTTTCCATCAGTTCAGGTACTTGAGTGTTTTCCTCTGAGTCTTTAAGGGTGTTATCAAAGGCATGATATCTGTCGAAAAATAAAAAATACCAATATTTGGTTTTCAAAACCTTGTACATAAAAAAAACTGAAATGATTAGTGTCCATTTGTATTCAGGGTTCAGGGTTATTGGAAGATGAGTCTTATGTCTTCTGCAGCCCCTAACAGGTTTTCTTCCAGGGGATGCCCTGTGTTTAGTGCCATTCATCTTCTCATCATACTCAGATCAGCTTCCCTGGCCCTGCTGAAGAAAAGCACCCCACAGCATGATGCTGATAGTTTGCAAAAAGGATTACATCATCTACACATGGTTCTGTTGAGCTGCAAGCTGGACTTTCTGGGTTCTCTCTCACAGAGGCTAGATTTGTGGAAAGCATAGATGATGTTTATACTATTAACAGATTCTCCCATCGGAGTCATGAATCTTTGCAGCTCCTCCAGAGTTATGATTTTAGGTAGAGGTTAAGGTGTTCTGTACTAGTGCTGTGGTTCTCAAGATCCCTTAAAACCTGGAAACTCCTTGAAACTCCTGGTTTTCTTCAAATGTAACAACGTTTTTAGCTCTGAAAGCGTTGAACATCTAGAGGTTCTTCAAAGTTTGCTGGAATTACATTTTTATGATTAAAGCAATGGTCTTGAAGAGGGTCTCACATTGGTTTGGCCTTGGTCTTGGGCATTGTCTACAACAACAATGTATACAAATACACACCAAAACAAAGATAAATATACAAATCATTTTCTTTCCATCTCACAGCTTTGTTTGTGTTGGTCAATCAGATAAAAGCCCAATGAAATACATTAAAGTTTGTGAAAGTAATGTGACAGATATGAATAAAGTGAAGCACTGTACATATTTAAAAGACCCTGTTAAATGACTGAAATCATCCCCATGATTCAGAGTGCCGCTGTGAAAGCTAAGCTTCCTCAACAGTGAGAAGGCGTACTGCTGATACTACCGGCACCATTTTTACTCACACAAATGACAAGAAGGCCTTGTGCCATTTCATCATAAAATTATTAAATAGGACCGTGATTAGATACAGAAAAAATACATACAATGCATTTTTCTTTTAGGTGCAGTGGTGACCTGAAATATGAATGAAACATATAGCTTCATAATTCTTGCTTTTTCTGATTTGGTGTTTTGACAGACCTACTGTTGCACATAATAGGTTCTTTGGCAATTTGAAATGGTGCAGAACAAAAACAATGTCAGTCAGTCATTTTCTACCGCTTATTCCATAGTGTTTGTGGTATAGCTGACCATTTGACCTTGAACTTTGGGTTAAATGGGATCGGGTCAAAGAGCCTCAGAATATTTCTTTGGTCTTACATAAGATCACCTTAAGCTTCACAAAAAATACTCCTTGACTCATAAGAGAAAGGTTAAGGTGTTTCTACAAGACCTGAAAAACGTTGATGGGTTTTTGTTTTCCTGTTCACTCTTGTGCCATCATGTTCTCAACAGTCAGAGATCTCTTACAACTCCATGCAATGCAGATTATTGTCGTACCTGCTTCCACATCTCTCCACCAGCCACTGCAGCGTCTCTCCAGTGTTGGCTATGTGCTCCTCGATGAACACGCCTTTGGGCAGCTTGTCCACTCCAGTAAAGAGGACCATGCAGTATCTCCAGGTGCCTCCACCCAGAGCCCCCAGCTGCTCCTCTGCAGCCTTCCTCTCTCTGTCACTGAAGGGCTGGGTGATCGACACCACCAGGAGAATGGCGTGTGGTCCAGGAGGGCACAGAATGGCCCCCATGCAGGGGCCCTCACTGTCCAGGCTCGGCGGGGGCCGAGCTGGGCTGTCTGATTCGGCGCCAGCATTATCGTCTGTATCGGGTTCTTCATCGTCCTCTGGGTCTGCTGGGATGGCCCAGCATGGAGTGTCGACTACTGTGACTCGTCGCCCGTAGATCTCCGTCTGACCCACATTGCTGTGGGTCGTCTCTGTCCCGGCATCAAACATCTCATCTCCTAGGATGGTATTGGCGGAGGAGGTCTTGCCCGACCGGGGTCCGCCGAGGATCAGCAGCCGCCGCTCAGGGGGGTGGCGACCCCGGTGGTCCCCTATTAATTAAAAAATAAGAAAACAAGATTTATTGATTGCATTGATTAATTGGCTTTGATTTGAGAGGAAAAACATGAAGTGAGCAACTTTAAATGTACCTCCAAACTAACACTGGAAGTACAAAACAAATTTAACTAACAGAACTGCAAACATTTCAGTAACAGGATGTGACTGGAAGCACATTGCAGATATTAACATGTTTTTAAACTTGCAGCCTTATCACTCATATATATATAGAAAGCCTTACAATAAATCCATCTTTTTTTGCAGCAGGATATTCTTTAACTGATGATTAGAAAAATCTGACTGTTAAATTTACTATGTTGCTTCAATGAGGAATATTAGGAAATAATTATTGGTACCCTCAACAATCCACTAAAAACTCAATAAAACTGTTTCCGTTTGCACCTTTTTAAAATCATCAGTTTTAAAGAACTTCTAATTATTAATCCATCTGTTTCTGTTTCCCTTGGATTTAGATCTAAAGGCCAATTATCTTAGTCACTCTTAAAAATGGAAAAGACGAGAGAACACGCCATAAAAGTAAAGCAGGTGTTAATTGATTTTTTCAGTCAAGAAATATCTACTTGTATAAAATTGCTCATATCCACAGTCATATTGAGAACAGTGGCAAACAAGTCTGATAAGGACCAATACATACTAGTGAGCAGGATGGCAAGGGAGGTAAACGAAAATCTTTAACGCTCATTGTAAGAGAACTGCAGCAAATGGGTCATAAGGTCTTCATAACAACTATTAAATGCCGTTTACATACCTACCAGCAGCGTGGGATTGACGCCAGGAGAAAGCCTTTTCTTTCCTACCGTCACATATGTGAAAATGTGAAGATTGCTAAACTCTACTGGGACTTTAACTGGAACTGTGTGCTTTGTTTAGATGAGCCTAAGGCTGATCCCTTGGCATGTAATTGAGGTGGCGGTTACCATATCCCACAGAGAAAAGGGTCACTCCTCCAAGAAGCTGATACATCACCAGTTCTTATTGATTCCTATCAGGTAAACATACGTGACTTAATATCGCCTGTACCAGTTATAGGAACAGTTATCAATCCTGCAGCAGACATTATTTTTATGCCTGATGGAAATACCTAATGGCAAATGTACCCTGTCGAAAAATAAATCTACTCTAATGTATTTAAAATATATTAAGACTTTTAAAAATGTACTACTCAAAAATATAACATAGGGCATATAATTGTTAAAAGAATTGAAGACGTTCAGTACACAAATATGTAAAACTTTAAGGGAATTCTGATGATTAGTCCGACTATAGTCAAGTATTTCAAATGTAATATGAATATTACATTTTATTACGTATATCTAACTTAACATTACAGTGTTTTTTCAATCTTTGTTCTTGCAGTGATGTATTTTGAAGAGTCATTTTTGTTGCTTGTTGAGAAAAACTGAATATGAATAAAATAGATTGATATCCATGAGAGCTGCTGATTAATGTTAATTATGAATGATACAGAACGTAATAATTACAATGGGTAAAATACCATTGAAAATGTGTCAACTGAGAAAGTTTCCAAGTCTGCCCATGAACAATTTCTGTTTTTAAGGCAAGCCGTTTTCTTCCCACTGCTCCACAGGAACAACTGGGATACCCTTTCCCATAAAAATGAATGGTTTGGGGCTAAGAATTAAAAGCACAGGGGTGAAATGGGATTTAACCTAACATTGACCTTTTTGGCCACAAGCACTTCTAGTGGGTCTGAAGTAAATCAAAGGAAGAATATGTGGGAAAGTACCTCATGCCCACTTGGTAAGTATAGAGGAGGATCTGTGATGTTGTGGGCCAGTTTTTTTTTTCAAAGGTTCCTGGGAGTCTTGCTACAGTGCATGGCATCATAAAATACAAACCTTGTAGACTCTACCGTTTACTGAAAATGATTCGTCATTGGGTATTTCAACAGGACAGTGACCTATTGCCATATTACAACAGAAATGGTTCACAGGACATAAAATCAACCTTCTTCCATGACCATCTCAGTCCTGAAACCTAAATCGTATAAAAAAACAACTTTGGGGGGGAATAGGGAACTGAAGGGAAGAGAGCATAAGGCAGGACCATCTAGAGAGATGCAGGGGGGGATGGTCAAAGATCTCTCTCTGTGTCAACCTAGTGAAACCTCACAGGAGAAGTGCTGTCCTATTGACATAGATGGTTGTACAAAGTGAATGTGACTGGCACCTGTGGAAAAGAGAGGAATGGGCTAATTATCATGTGTCCTGACTAAAAAGTTATAAGGCAATGAGACATTTTGATGAAATGGCAACAGGGCTGAATTTGGATGCTCAGCAGCTGGCAGGAGAAGCGGCGAATGCCCTGAGAGGAAGAGGAGATGAGGAGAATATGAGGAGCTGAGAGAACTTCATTGATTTCCTCCTGTGGAGGACTGCTGATGAGACTTTCTGTGTTTGTAGCTAATTCCAAGTAGAGCAACAGTTTGCCTATTTACAGAAAACCGAGAAAGAAACAGAGCCGAGAGTTTCCTAGGGGTGGTGTGGTCAAATGAAGGTTGATGATGCAGAACCTGTTCCAGCAGACAATAATAAAAAAAAAAGACTTACCAGTGTCAGAGGCAGAGGACATAGCAGCCATCTTGAGCGTTGAACCTCTGGCTTCCTCCTCCTCGGGCCCCCTCCTTCGTCTCCTTCTTGCCTCCACGGTGAATTCCTTTCCTCTGGCTCCTTCAGAAAGTGAAGTGGCGTACACACGGCTGCTTCTCAGCTTCTACTTTCACTTCAACCCTCATGCTACTGCAGTGTTAGTCACTCCATCTTCAGTTTGTTGTCTCCCACTCTTTCCTCATTCCTCCCACTCCCTCAGCTCTCTTCTGCAATCTGCTGTATCTCCCTTCTTCCCCTCTTGAGCAACTCTAGACCTCTTCTCTGTCCTCTTTAGTGTATCACCTTCTCCTTCTCCCTCCTTGTCTGCCAAAGCTTTCTCCTTTGCCTTTTTTTTTTTTTATATCTCCAAGCAGACGAGAAATATTGTGCAATGCAGGAAACTGGAAGCCAAATCCAACTCTGCCTTTGCAGCTCCAGAAAGATGTCTTCTCATTTCTCTGTTTTTCTGAGTCAAAGCGGGGAAAATGTTCCTCCCACTCACTCCTATCACCCAGCAGCAGCAGCAGCAGCAGAATGGACCTGTATGCAGACTGCAGTTCGGAGGACTGATGGAAGGAAGGATAGACGGAGAGAGGGAGGGTCAGAAGTAAGAACAAGAGAGGGTGGACTCTTCTGCTTACAGCTGGCTGTGGTCCCCAGGTGCTGCATAACACACAAACACAATTAATTATATAACCCCTACAGACAGAAATAACACAAGGCAAAAAGAGCCATTCACACATTTAAATATTAACACAGGACGGGTTCTTATATAACACATCAAAGCTCCTGAAAATAGCAGATAGCTATAAGGCGATATTAGCTTAAAATGTAGATATTTCTAAAGGAAATACAGAAATAAGCATATCTATGCACCAATTAAGACATCGCAAATTCACAGACAATAAAAGCCCAAACAAAACATATTCTGTGTGCACTTCCTAAAAGATAAATACTGCTGATATATTTAACACATATAATGGTTGACACACTTTTACGTGTTTTAGCCGCAGTAGCGCTTAAGCGTTGCTAGGGAGTTCGTTTTGTTCGAGACATCTCTGCCGTACAGCGTCATAGGTGTCGCAATGCGACTTCTCCACGAACGGTACGTCGGCTCGTCTGCCATATTGTGAGTGGCAAGTTCTTAAAGGGAAACTATGAAAAAAAATGTTAATATAATGAATGGTATTGCCACGTCAAATTTCACTTTAGGATAGTTAAAAGTATTACTGAATATTTTTTTTTCAAATAAAATAATTATTCATGTGATTTATTTAATAAATACCTTCAGCATTAAGTTTTAGATTACATATTTTATTTTTATTTTTATTTCTTCACTTACTTAATAGGAAACAAAAACAGACCATGCCGCCAGACGGCCTACAACCATAAGCACAGATCTGTTTTGCACAACTTCTATGCTTCACCAAAATGCCACTCAAAAAATGGCGGGGACGTTGACGTACGCTCAAGTGGCGACTACTAGTGTCGCAATGAGACCTCAGCGCCGTTTTGAAACTTCAAATGCCGTAAAAAAATTCTCTAGCGGGCCATGTGATGCTAGGAGTCATAGGCGGCTTCTGTGTGCGGGCCAGTGTGATTCTCCAAGAAGCTCCGAGGTAGACCTTTTACTTTTACAGCGTCATCCCGCACACATGGAGGGAGCCGACGAGTTCACGAAGTACCGCTCTCCGCTGGTGTCCAGATATGCAAGCAAGGAAATGTCCTATAACTTCAGCGACAAGAAGAAATTCACAACCTGGAGGAAGCTTTGGATCATTCTGGCCAAAGCTGAGAAGGTCTGACACGCATGCAGCTACTGCTCTGAGAATTTCAACCATTTTTACTCATTAATTGTCAAACTTTGCGCGTTTTGTGAACTTTTGACGTTTGCGACCTTCAGAGACTCCTCAAGTTTCCTGGTCTAAAAATAGTTTTAAAGGAGGACCATGGCACACACAGAAAGAGTGCGGCACATTCAAAACGTCTGTTTAACTTAGAAGACAATTGAGCTTCTATATAAAATAGTAACTGACTAAATTGAGTTATTATTCATAATGTAATGACTGTACTCAAGCTAGGGAGAAATACTACAACATATTTTGTACAGATTTAGATTATTAGTTTTTTTAACATGTAAGTTTTAATAGGTGCCTCCATGCAATGCATGGAGGCACCTATTACACAATATATACATCAAAACGACCGGCTCGGTCCCGTGAGGTGTGCTATTACTTTTATTGGCGTTTCGAGTTACCATGGCGACGTAATTAACGAAAAACCACCCCCCAAAATCCCCATAGGAATGAATGGAGTCAGGGGCGAAGAAATCCTCAATATTCACTGTTTTTGAGGCTACACTGTATCGCCATACTTTCACCTAGAAACACAGTTTGACTTTCAGTTTGTAGAGAAATCCGCCGGCTTTTCAGAAGTGAAAACGGTTTGTTGATAACTGCTACGGTTTCTCTAAAATTAGACTCCAAGCGACACAAAGTTTGCGAGAAAATCACACTCTTAACAGTGGAGATGGCAGTTACTAGAGTGTAGAAAGGGGGGGTTTTTTCAGGAAAAAGTATTTTTAACTGGCACTCACGGCCACAAATGTTGCTCTAAAGTCACCATTTTTGGTCAGTTTGTAGGGCTGGGCCTTTGCTTTCACACAATAACTTCAAAATTGTTCTAGGCCTCATGGTTTTCTGTCAAAACCCCCTCGATCGCCAAGAGTCAGTAGATTTCTGTAGGCCTTCTCCCATGTATTTTCAATGAGAGCTTGACCTGTAATCCATGAGTGACACCATTTATTTCCATAATCTTATTTTATACTGTGAATGACATAGAGCTATGAAAATCTCCATGATTGGGGACGAGAGATAGCTGTCGTCCATAATTTAAAAACATTTCAAATACCATGTACGGTTTCCGAGATATTAGACTTTGTTCGGGAGCATGTTCAGGCATTTTTGTCTTTTTCTCCATTTTCCCTCTCTTTTCATTTAGTGTTGTGTCTTTATTATTATATTTTCAACAAAAAAGAATGGACATTAATGTTCCCCTGTCCATTCTGAGAGAAACGGTCCAAGAATGACATCAATCGCCCCTACGGTTTCCAAGTTATGGCCAGTCGTTCGGGAGCATGCGCCTCCATGTTAAAAGCCCAGGCCAGGGGGAGACAATAGTGAGGTGCTGCATTAGAAATGCTGCAGGTGTCAAGTTACACTGATGCTCTTTGCTGATTGGCTGATTCATTCCTCACTGTTCTATTTATATCTAATGATTATTTAAAGTTGATTACAGCATACACAATGGTTTTAGAAGAGCAAGCAGGTTCTATGGCCCTGTCTCAATCCACACTTCGGGGAAGCCCGCATCTAAGCGGACTTCGCCGAAGTATATTACCCACAATTCGCTGCTGCAGATGACGTTCTGAGCAAAAACCAATCACAACCATCAACGTCACCAGCCATCAAATCAGAATAATAAGAACTGCATAAACTTTAGACAGCAAGCTGACAAATATAGATTTTTTTACTGGTTTTCCAGGCTCAACATTGTAAGATACCAATGGGTTCAGAGTGAGTCTGGGCAGTCAGTAGGCCATAACACTGAAGTTACCTTTCAAACAAACACTGAGTCTGTTGTATAAACCTCCTTCACTTCCTGCACTTTCTTCTCCTCAAAATAATTGCTTGTTGCAGTTTTAAATAGTTTTTTTTAGCAGCTTGACTGTGAAAACAGCGCTGGTTCCCGCCCTTTTTGATGTTGCAGTTACGGTGCAGAGGTGCAAGTCGATGACATAACCCCTACTGTCCCAATTCTCCTATTTTGCACGCTTGTAACCTGCGCACTTCAACCCTTACATGCACTTGTACAAAGTACACACTTCATAGAGGGGCGTAGGGTGTATTGTGGGTATTGGGACAGGGCCTATATAACTAATAGAAATAACCCAGACTTGAAAGGACAACCAAGCTAGATTTTCAAAATAAGACAAAACATGCTCAGGAAAATAAAAGCCTTTACATTTTAAGCAATAGATGATTGCAGGAGTGGGCTTCACACTACTGTTGGAGGTCCCCCAGTGTTGGAAATGGGACTCTGCTGGTCCTTTGAAAAAAGGCTTACTGAAACTTTCAAAATAAAAGCCTCAACGTTCCATAGTTACTAAGGACTTTTTGAGCTGACAAGAGCATAGACAATGATTTTTAAATAGCAAGCAGGTTCTATGTAACTAATGGAACTAACCCAGACTTGAAAGTACAACCGTGCTGGACTTTCCAAATAAGACAAAACATGCTTTACAAAATAAAAGCCTTTACATTTTAAACTATAGATCATTGCAAGACTGGCCTTTACACTTTTTTTGGAGTCCATCAAGTGTTGGAAATGGGATTATGTTGGCTCTTTTAAAATAAAGCCTACTGAAATTTTCAAAATAAAAGCCTGAATCTTTCATAATACCTAGTGATTTTTAGAGCTGATAATGGCATACATAATGATTTTTAAATAGCAACCAAGAGGCAGGCCCCATCTAAATTTCTTCAGAAATTTTCTAGTTTCAAATTATTGTCTGTTAAATAGCCCATTAGTTCCCAGTTTATGATTTATGATTATTCATAAGAAAGTAGAAATTATTCTCTTTGAAAAACTTTACAGATATTTTTTTTTAATTGTTTTTACACTTCTTTCACACTAAAAGGTTTGGGTTCATACATTAAATTTTAATAAAAGACCACAATAACTGATTATTAAACTGCTGTAATGGTCGCTCATGCTCAAAAACCTTCCAATGTTTCAATGGGTCAAAATTCCTCCACAGTGACTTAAAAGACTCATTGCCATCTATTGCTAACACAGAGGGGGGCACAACCAGTTATTAGGTTTCAGGTTTAATAACTTCAAAAATGGTGAGGTTGGTTTGGATAGTAGTTATGAAATATTTATTTGTAAACTGCGTTTTGTATTTGCTCAGGTTACCTTTTGATATTTAAAATTTGTTGGTAGGACAAATCAAATACTTCTTCATGGAACTGTATTCGATTCATTTATGTGATTCAACAGGTCACTTTTAACACAGACCCTAGGTGTTTATGTCAGTATTTCCAGTATTTGAATCTTCATTTATATCAGTAGTTTTTTTTAACTAGGATAGCCATTCATAAATGTTATTGGCCCTGAATGCATCAATTTCAGTGCATAAAATGTCCTTCAAATTTTTGCAATTCTTTTATTAATATAGAGATAACAGAAAAAAATGCATCAAATCACAATGACACGTTTGTTCGGTTTGAATGTCACTTGCATTTTAAGGCGTTCAGTCACATGATGGCAGGGTTTGTGTGAAACAACACACCATGGTCCAGTTTTTCCTGAACATGTGCTGACACTCAGTAACGACCCCAACCCCGATATCCTTGCGTTTCTGTGGTGCATGAAGATGTGCTGCTCTACATTGGTCCACAGTTGATCTCAAGCGCAGCACGTTGATTTTAAGTTTTTTTTTGTTGGACCTGTTCAAAAATTCTTCAGCATGAAAGTCACATCTTGAAGACAACACATAAACCACACACAGCCACCACTGACGTTTGTGCATTAAGCCTTGAACATTCAGTCCATGATGGTCAGGCAATCATAAAGTGTAGGAAAAAATGGCACAAAGTAACTTACTCTATTTTTACGGACTGTAAGTTTTGCACATTTCATCACAAAACGCACAAAATATAGTTGGGCACATCAACAATAGACATACTTCATTAATGTAACTCAACTCGATGTTTCACAAAACTCGCTTCTTTGCTTTACATTGAGATCTACGTAAAAAAATATTTAACAACATAAATAGTGTGACAGCAACTTATTTCTTATAATTTTACCAGTTGCCAAAGGAGTAGAAGTGACAGTTAACTGATGGCAGACCCTCGCATTACATGCTACGTGCTTATTCACATTCACTATTTGAACTTACTGTACTGTTGCTAGGGTGGGCACTGGTTGAATATAGCACAGTATTTTCCTGTAACCAGAGACAGCCCTCAAGGAGCTTGTATTCCAAAAGGCTTAACTTGTAGCTCAGTCTAAGTTCCTTTACTGTACGTTTTTTGGCCTTTAACTTTAAACCACTTTGCTCAGTCAATATATGTGTAGAACTGCCCTGTCTACCCTCTGACCTTTGGTCCAAACTGGTTACAGCAGTGTGCTCTTGGGACCAAGTTCCTCAGTCGTCTCTGTATTCCTGCAGTTACCAGATTCCCTCTGACTCTCCATGAAAAGACACATTCCATTCTAATCAAGACATTCGGAGACCTCATGAGGTCGGCACGTGTTTGTGCAAACTTCAGTGAACTGTCGACAGCTGCTTGTGTTTCTGGTGTGAAAATGAAAACATGAAACAGTTAAAAGAGCTGCTAAAAGTTGGTATACATATCTAGATGTATTTAAATGGAGGAATGTAAACTGTGAAAAAAGAGTTTATGTATTTTCTTTCATTGATTTCCATTAATAGTAAAGGTTTAGGGTCTGGGTGTTTAACCAGCTTACAGATTATCATATTTTTTTTTTTTTTTACATCTTATTGTTTTCAGTTGCATTCAGGCTTATAATAGTTGTCTTTATGTTGTTGTCTGAAATCGGGAAAATATGTCTGGTGGGAAGTCTAAGTTCTGCCCTGGTTCTGATCAGCTTTTATTTCTGATTTGCACAAGCATTTGTCAGCAAGTTCCTCCCAACCACTCTGTCACCAAAGCAGTCAACGTAATATCAGCGAGCCATGCAGTGGTTGTGCACGTCTTATTTTCCATCTCCATCTTCCATCTCTGTGTTTTACTCTGAGGCTTTAAATGCCCTTCATGCAGCTGTCTAAATGTGTCCACTCAAACTCTTTCATTTTGAAATTGTTTGGGTCTATAAAGTCACTTCAAGCTAACGCTGCACAGCTGGTGGATAGAAAGGAAGCTTACATATCTGATATACAATCTGACTGCAGCTGCAGTCAAACACTTTCTCCTTCATTTGGCTCAGACACAGAGAAAAGAACTGCTGCAATTAAACAACTAAACATGCAGAAAAGTTAATTTGTGGAGAGTGCTTATTGACATCTGCAAATATCAGCAGATTGTTTGTATTGACATAAAAAGATATCTGTTATACTTCATGCTTACAAGTGATGGCTGTGTTTGCCTGAGTGGTCTGTTTTCTCCTGAAGAAAACAGTTTCTGCCTTGTGTACGCCTGTAGTACATCACATACTCCAGATTCAGATGACACGTCATCGTTCGTATGTTATTCACTGCAGTTGAACAGCAGTTGTGTATTTAATTCTAGCTTCATCCGGCCACATAGCAACGTTCCCCTGGTTTGAGGCGTTTAAACCCAAGTTGCCTACTAGTCTGTGTAAACGTGTATGAAAATGTACAAATTTGTGAGTGCAAGTGGGTAAATGTCGCATTTATTGCCAGTAAGAGAGGCATGGCTGCAATGTTAAAAAGTACTTTAAAGGTTACTTATCTGAAAAACGGCAGCTTTATGATTTGATAATGCTTCATACTTTTAACATGTGTTTAATATGGTTCTATGAGTTTAAAAAGTGTTAACCCTGGATTCAGAGACATCTAGTTGCAAAGCTGCAGATTACCCCCTCCTCCCTTTTTTTTTTTTTTTTTAAATCCTGAAAAAACACCTGTAATCATAAAACCGATGAGAACGAAACTCTGAATGGTGTTTTGGCTTTTATGGCACCAGTTCTATCTAAAAGTTACACACTGGAACCTGCATTGGGACATCTCACTGCTAGGACATGATGATGGCCGCTGTGGAAACTCTGTTTTGTCATCACCCTCAGGCTTTAGGTCTGCCGATTACGGACGCTCAGATCCAGGAGATGGAGAGCCACGCCGAGGACATCGACTTCGCCATGGCGGCCGAAGAGGAGCGGAAGCTCAGGCATGACGTGATGGCTCACGTCCACACCTTTGCTCACTACTGCCCCACTGCCGCTCCCATCATTCACCTGGGAGCCACGTCTTGTTATGTCGGAGACAACACTGTAAATACGCTTTACTATTTGATTACCAAAATGCTGCCTGATTAGTGAGAAAATACTGCAGTGTTTACATTTCCACCTCTCTTTTTGTTTTGCATCTCTTCCTCAGGATCTCATCATGCTGCGTGATGGCTTTGACATCCTTCTGCCTAAGGTGAGGCTCAGCCGTTGGTCAGAAAACAAGTGCACCCACTCAGCTGTGGTGAACCTCAGCTGTTCGGTAACAAATCAGCGAGCTGGAATGAAGAGTTGCAGTCATTTAACTGGCACAGTTTTGACGCTACATGTAGCCTCCAAGCCAGATATGAATTGTCCGGGACATGGCAGCGTGTTATATAATAACTCTGTGTTACTGCTCTTTCTCCAGCTGGCGAGAGTCATCGACAGGCTGGCAAACTTTGCAGAGAAATATGCCGACCTTCCTACGCTCGGCTTCACACACTACCAGTCAGTCTGTCCACAGCTTAATCTTTCATGTCTTATATGTATTCCCTCACCTTTTCCTCTGTTTCTGTGTGGCAAACCTTGTTTTTCCCAACTCGCCTCTCTGCACAGGCCCGCCCAGCTGACCACCGTAGGGAAGAGAGCATGTCTTTGGCTGCAGGACTTAGCGATGGACATGCGGAACCTGCAGCGAGCACGTGACGACCTGCGTTTCCGGGGGGTCAAGGGGACGACAGGGACGCAGGCCAGCTTCCTGCAGCTTTTTCAGGGGGACCACGACAAGGTGGGATAGATGAGAATCATTAATCTGGCATGTGATGTTAGAAAATGTGTTCTGCTTCATAGATTATAATACTTGTGGTGTTTTCTGCAAACAGGTGGAGGATCTGGACAGGATGGTGACAGACATGGCTGGATTCAAAAAGTAAGATATTTAGCATTAGTATGATAAGGTAAATTATATATATTATATTTGCAGCTGTGAAAGCACAGGGCTAAAGGGTTAAATACTGAACTTGGAGCAGTGCTCTCCCTTTAGTTTTTATAACATTTTGTCCTGCTACTACTACAATTTCAGTATATAACTATTAAGATTTAAGGTGACATGCCAACATAAAGTAGCGTGATGGTTTTGCAACATACAGGTCCTTCTCAAAATATTAGCATATTGTGATAAAGTTAATTATTTTCCATAATGTCATGATGAAAATTTAACATTCATATATTTTAGATTCATTGCACACTAACTGAAATATTTCAGGTCTTTTATTGTCTTAATACGGATGATTGTGGCATACAGCTCATGAAAACCCAAAATTCCTATCTCACAAAATTAGCATATTTCATCCGACCAAAAAAAGAAAAGTGTTTTTAATACAAAAAATGTCAACCTTCAAATAATCATGTACAGTTATGCACTCAATACTTGGTCGGGAATCCTTTTGCAGAAATGACTGCTTCAATGCGGCGTGGCATGGAGGCAATCAGCCTGTGACACTGCTGAGGTCTTATGGAGGCCCAGGATGCTTCGATAGCGGCCTTTAGCTCATCCAGAGTGTTGGGTCTTGAGTCTCTCAACGTTCTCTTCACAATATCCCACAGATTCTCTATGGGGTTCAGGTCAGGAGAGTTGGCAGGCCAATTGAGCACAGTGATACCATGGTCAGTAAACCATTTACCAGTGGTTTTGGCACTGTGAGCAGGTGTCAGGTCGTGCTGAAAAATGAAATCTTCATCTCCATAAAGCTTTTCAGCAGATGGAAGCATGAAGTGCTCCAAAATCTCCTGATAGCTAGCTGCATTGACCCTGCCCTTGATAAAACACAGTGAACCAACACCAGCAGCTGACACGGCACCCCAGACCATCACTGACTGTGGGTACTTGACACTGGACTTCTGGCATTTTGGCATTTCCTTCTCCCCAGTCTTCCTCCAGACTCTGGCACCGTGATTTCCGAATGACATGCAGAATTTGCTTTCATCCGAAAAAAGTACTTTGGACCACTGAGCAACAGTCCAGTGCTGCTTCTCTGTAGCCCAGGTCAGGCGCTTCTGCCGCTGTTTCTGGTTCAAAAGTGGCTTGACCTGGGGAATGCGGCACCTGTAGCCCATTTCCTGCACACGCCTGTGCACGGTGGCTCTGGATGTTTCTACTCCAGACTCAGTCCACTGCTTCCGCAGGTCCCCCAAGGTCTGGAATCGGCCCTTCTCCACAATCTTCCTCAGGGTCCGGTCACCTCTTCTCGTTGTGCAGCGTTTTCTGCCACACTTTTTCCTTCCCACAGACTTCCCACTGAGGTGCCTTGATACAGCACTCTGGGAACAGCCTATTCGTTCAGAAATGTCTTTCTGTGTCTTACCCTCTTGCTTGAGGGTGTCAATAGTGGCCTTCTGGACAGCAGTCAGGTCGGCAGTCTTACCCATGATTGGGGTTTTGAGTGATGAACCAGGCTGGGAGTTTTAAAGGCCTCAGGAATCTTTTGCAGGTGTTTAGAGTTAACTCGTTGATTCAGATGATTAGGTTCATAGCTCGTTTAGAGACCCTTTTAATGATATGCTAATTTTGTGAGATAGGAATTTTGGGTTTTCATGAGCTGTATGCCAAAATCATCTGTATTAAGACAATAAAAGACCTGAAATATTTCAGTTAGTGTGCAATGAATCTAAAATATATGAATGTTAAATTTTCATCATTACATTATGGAAAATAATGAACTTTATCACAATATGCTAATATTTTGAGAAGGACCTGTATATTACAAGTGAAAGTGGCGTGCATCTGTATTCTGCTGCTTGAGTTGAACCACCTTTCACTGCAATTATGCTGCAAGTTTTCTGGGTCACGTCTTTACCAGTTTTGCACCTTTTTTCCCCTCTTCCTTGCAAATAGCTCAAGCTGAGTCAGATTGAATGAAGAGCATCTACAAACATAACTTTTTCAAGTCTTTCCTCAGATCCTCCATTGTATTTAGGTCTGGTATTTGACTGGGCCACTCTAACACATTACTCGGCTTAAATCTAAACCGAACCATTGTACCTCATGCTGTATGTGAAAAGCTTCTTATAGGTTTTCTTCCGGGATGTCTTGTATTTAGCTCCATCCCTCTTCTAATCAACTCTGACCAGCTTCCCTGTCCCTACTGAAAAACGCATCCCCACAACATGATGCTGCCACCACCATGTTTTAACCCACAGGTGTTGCGTTTAGGGAGACGTGTGTCTGCAGATTTTCCCACCTGAGCTTTGGATCTCTTCAGCCCCCTTAGAGTCACCAAAGGCCTCTTTGGCTGCTTTTCTGAGCCAACCTCCTATTGTAGGTAAATATCGATCTGTTTTAGGTTTGCAGTTGTGCCAGGCTCTTTCCTACTTTAGATGATGGATCAAATGTTGCTCCTTGAGATGCTCAAAGATTCTGATATTGTTTAAGAACTTAACTCTGCTTTTAACGTCCCCACATCTTTCTCCCTGACCTGTCTGTTGTGTTCCTTGGTCTTCATGATGCTCTTTTATTTAATTAAATACTATCTAGGTGACCTTTGAAGGCAATTACTTGCACTGGATTCTATTTAGGGGTATAAGAGTAAGGGGGCTGGATACAAATGCATGCCATAATTTTCAATCGGTAGACAACTTGGGGTTGAGTGCCTTGCCACGGGGCTTATCGACATGTGACAGGAGGCAGCTGGAATTATAGGACTACCCACTGAGCCATGCAGTCACTCTGAAGTGTATTTGTGCATTTAGGATGTGATGATTTGGCCAGAAAGGCAGCACATTTTCCTTTTATTTTTGCAGTGTATAAAATGTAGTTGTGTTTGGGGCTCACTGGGCCACATTCAAAGGTCAAATGTTTAGCTCATCCTTCCAGCTGTTTGCTTTTTACGTTTCTGCTGTTCTGCAGCTTTTATTAACTGGACTGGTGACATCACAACAGCAGCTGGCAGGAACATGATACACTGATCTGAGTAGATAAATCATCTCTGCTTTTTGGTCCTATGTATTTCCAGAAAGTGCTACATGGATGTTAAGATAATTACTCAAAATGTACATTTAAACTGTCTGTGTGGTTTTTCAGGATTTACCAGTTCTGAACTAGAACTGGAAACATGCAGAAAAGCTGATGAAGTCTATCCCTCTGTCATTTTTCTCAGAGCTTACGTGGTGACTGGTCAGACATATAGTCGTAAAGTGGACATCGACTCTCTGTCCAGCCTGGCCAGTTTGGGAGCTACTGTTCACAAGGTATTATGCGGGATATACAGCGGTTGAACAATGAAACTGAAACACCTGGTTTTAGATCACAATAATTTATTAGTATGGTGTAGGGCCTCCTTTTGTGGCCAATACAGCGTCAATTCGTCTTAGAAATGACATATACAAGTCCTGCACAGTGGTCAGAGGGATTTTAAGCCATTCTTCTTGCAGGATAGTGGTCAGGTCACTACGTGATACTGGTGGAGGAAAACGTTTCCTGACTCGCTCCTCCAAAACACCCCAAAGTGGCTCAATAATATTTAGATCTGGTGACTGTGCAGGCCATGGGAGATGTTCAACTTCACTTTCATGTTCATCAAACCAATCTTTCACCAGTCTTGCTGTGTGTATTGGTGCATTGTCATCCTGATACACGGCACCGCCTTCAGGATACAATGTTTGAACCATTGGATGCACATGGTCCTCAAGAATGGTTCAGTAGTCCTTGGCAGTGACGCACCCATCTAGCACAAGTATTGGGCCAAGGGAATGCCATGATATGGCAGCCCAAACCATCACTGATCCACCCCCATGCTTCACTCTGGGCATGCAACAGTCTGGGTGGTACGCTTCTTTGGGGCTTCTCCACACCGTAACTCTCCTGGATGTGGGGAAAACAGTAAAGGTGGACTCATCAGAGAACAATACATGTTTCACATTGTCCACAGCCCAAGATTTGTGCTCCTTGCACCATTGAAACCGACGTTTGGCATTGGCATGAGTGACCAAAGGTTTGGCTATAGCAGCCCAGCCGTGTATATTGACCCTGTGGAGCTCCCGGCGGACAGTTCTGGTGGAAACAGGAGAGTTGAGGTGCACATTTAATTCTGCCATGATTTGGGCAGCCGTGGTTTTATGTTTTTTGGATACAATCCGGGTTAGCACCCGAACATCCCTTTCAGACAGCTTCCTCTAGCGTCCACAGTTAATCCTGTTGGATGTGGTTCGTCCTTCTTGGTGGTATGCTGACATTACCCTGGATACCGTGGCTCTTGATACATCACAAAGATTTGCTGTCTTGGTCACAGATGCGCCAGCAAGACGTGCACCAACAATTTGTCCTCTTTTGAACTCTGGTATGTCACCTATAATGTTGTGTGCATTTCAATATTTTGAGCAAAACTGTGCTCTTACCCTGCTAATTGAACCTTCATACTCTGCTCTTACTGGTGCAATGTGCAGTCAATGAAGACTGGCTACCAGGCTGGTCCAATTTAGCCATGAAACCTCCCACACTAAAATGACAGGTGGTTCAGTTTCATTGTCCAACCCCTGTATATGTCACCATCTAGTGGACATTATGTGAAAATGAGTCTGTTGATGCTCTTCTTTAAACTATTTAGATTTGTACAGACATCCGCCTGCTGGCCAACCTAAAGGAAATAGAGGAGCCTTTTGAGAAGGAGCAGATTGGTATGTTAGCACATTAGGGGCCCCCAGACAGTGGGTTGCTATTCAGAAATGCAAATGCATGATGATGTGAGAATGTAAATAGTGCCTCAGCAGGAAGTTGACACTTCCCCTGCAGGTTCCAGTGCCATGCCGTACAAGAGGAACCCAATGCGTGCAGAGCGCTGCTGCAGCCTGGCTCGGCACCTGGTGGCGCTGATGGCCGACCCCCTGCAGACAGCTTCGGTCCAGTGGCTGGAGAGGACGCTGGACGACAGCGCCAACAGGTCTGCCAATACCAGCATATACAACAGATCTCACATTTAGCTTACTCCAATTTAAAATTTAATCAGCCAGTGATTTTAGACAAGTTAAAACATAATAATTGCCTCTATATCTTTATCCACTATTTTGCTCATATGCAGGAGGATCTCCCTCCCAGAGTCCTTCCTGACAGCAGACATCGTCCTCAGCACTCTGCAGAACATCACAGAGGGTCTGGTGGTCTACCCAAACGTCATCGAGAGGCACATCCGCCACGAGCTGCCCTTCATGGCCACGGAAAACATCATTATGGCGATGGTTAAGGCTGGAGGGAACAGACAGGTAGACAGATTGCTTCTTTTTTTTTTGTCACATGGAAACATTTTAGATCCTCAAAGATTTTTAACAACAGACAGAGATAACTTGAGTAAATTCAGAAAGCAGTTTTTACATTTAGATTTTATTTAATAAGATAAATAGGTTCAAAACAACATGTCCTTATGTGAAAAGTAATCACCCCCTAAACCTACTATGTTGTTTTACCACCCTGGACTGCAAAAACTGGCGACAAACCTTTGCTATAACTGGCAACGAGTCTTTTACATCACAGTGGATGAATTTAGGCCTACTCTTTTTGTGGAATTGTTGAAATTCAGCCAGATTGTAGCCTCATGATTTCTATTGCATTTACATCCAGACTTTGACTAGGCCACTCCACTCCAAACAGTTTTTTTTCCCAAGGCATTCAGAAGTGGGCTTGCTGGTGTACTTTGAGTCTTTCATTGAATTTCTTCAGATCAGGACATCATGTGTTTCTTTGTAACCTCTTTTAGCCTACTTCACGTTTTCATAAAGGTTCTTTCTTACTGATTTCTTCATTCTACAGGTGTAGAACTAGTCAGTGAGTGTGGCTGGTGAAACTGAACTCGGCGGTTGTGGTTAATCACAACATGATTGTACATGATTTACAAGGACAATAATATTTTATCCATAGGCTGAGGCTGATTTAGACTCTCAGGTTATCTTTGTTTGATTATTATTACTGATTAATAAGGTCAGTTTAATTTTAAAAGAAGCAAAAATAGAAAACATCAGTATGGGGACAGAATATTTTCACAGCACTGTATTTGAGACTTTATAGGTTACCATGCAAACATTTGTTATTGCCCTCTAGGACTGCCACGAGAAGATCCGGGTTCTGTCCCAGGAGGCAGCAGCTGTAGTTAAACAAGAAGGTGGTGATAACGACCTGCTGGCCAGGGTCCAGAGGGATCCCTACTTCATCCCCATCCTGGGGCAGCTGGATGCCCTACTGGACCCCAAGACCTTTATTGGTCGTGCTCCACAGCAAGTGTGTTAGACATCAAACTTGATGCTCTGCTGGTTTGTCTTGGATGTTAATGGTCCAGAAACTTTGCTTTTTAACATATTCAACAATATTTTCTTCTTATTCTCACCTTCAGGTAGCCAGGTTCCTGTCTGAAGAAATACGCCCCCTGCTGGAGCCCTATAAGTCCAAGATGGACGTTAAGATTGAACTGGAGCTGTAATAATAACATGCACAATTATAGATGGGAGAAAAACAGTTGATCACTGTATTTGTGCATACATCAATAAAGAGATCTGTGAAATCAATGTGTTTCTAATTCTAACTGCAGCTGCTGTTATATTTGCCTCCAGGTTTAGGAGATTAAACGGTTTTCGTGAGGAAGCCTAAGACACTTTTAAGTGTTGTATTAAGAACTGATTAGTTCAGATGAATGGTTTATTAACCAGTAAGGGCTGAAAATAGTTGTTGGAACTATTAGAGAAGCTTATTTAAATAAAAAAACTGAAAGACAAAAACCCCAAAGTATTGTGGAGTATATCATTCGTTTGTTTTATTATAACAGTCAAAGAACAAAAGATGCCTCTGACATGAGTTGATGTGGAATATAGACATTTGCTGCCGACATCTGATTGCAAGCTCAAATTGAAATATTTTCCACTGCTTCAGTCCTTTCAAGTTGTTTCTGTTTGAAGTAAAAAAACATTTTCATTTGCTTGAACAACTTATGTTTTGGACCTGTGGCTTTTAACTTAATATCAGTTTTGCTTTGTACAGTGACCTGCAAAAGTTCTCATACCCCATGTTTTGTCATGTTACAACAAATCTCAGTTTGTTTTATTGGGAGTCTGTGGCAGACTGACACAAAGTCGTTAGAAATTGAAAGCAGGGTTGTTAAAAATATATATATTTCCCTAGCTATCAACTGAAAATTACATTTATATTTACCTAAATTGAAAGACCGGTCAGAAAGCAGTCAAGAGGAAATTCTGGAGAAGCTGCTGAGATGCACAGCTCAGGTTGGAAAACCTGTCTACAGGACAACTATAAGTCACACTCCAACATATTGATTTTGTTTAATGAAAGCAAGAAGTACAGTTTGCAGGTTTCCACAAGCTATGTACTGTAGGTGATAGAAAACATGGAAGAAGGTGATCAGATGAGACCAAAATTGAACTATTTGTCCTAACACTGCTCATAAACCTGATCACATAATCACAAAAGTGAAACATGGTGGAGGCAGCATCATGCTGTGGAGATGCTTTTCTTTTGGTCAGGCAGGGGAGATGGATGAAGCTAAATACAGGGCAATATGGGAAGGAAACCTGTAAGAGGTGGCCAAACATTTCAGGCTGGATGGAAGTGAACCTTGCAACAGGACAACAATCCTAAACCCCCAGAGCTACAATGGATTGGTTTAGATCAGTGGTGTCCCAACTTTTTACAACGGGCCAAACTTGGCAAGTTGAAAGTAACAACATAAAAAACTTAATTACATTAGAAACATGAAAATGTGTTTGATTTTTTTGCTGTTGTGCCAGTTGTAGACAGTCATCAACAATAAACTACACTTTCATGAAACTAACAAAGTTGGCAGATTTTATGAAGAAGAATCTGTAAATCACAGTAGTTCCAAAACATAAAAAGGGCCTCATATGTTTGCCTTTTTAAAAGAAAGGCATATGATTTCCAAAGTGTTTAGAAATTGTATGGCTTAGGTCAAAGCATACTGGTAAGTTAAAAACTGAGGCAAAACTGGAAAATTGTCGGTAACAGACTCAAATTGAGCATGAGCTTTTTTTGCAAATGAGAAATCTTTTGCAAAAATTTTATGCTTTAGACATGTTAAGCTGGTAGAGAGATATTCCAAAAGACATGCAGCTGTGATTGCATCAAAAAGTGGTTCCATAAACTCTTGACGTTGTTTCTGTATACCTGCATAGCTCCGTTTTGTAAATTCTGAAATGATATAGCAGTATGTGCTTGGAAACACACGGGGGCACCATTTATCTTTTTTATAATTCAAATCAAAATTCACTCTTTAAATCCACTAAAAGTTTGGATTTAAGAGTTTTAGGAATCCGTCATATCCTTCCCGGCCAGGTCTTTAAATCCATGCTGCAGAATAACTCTCTATAACAGGACAACTCTGGTCAGATTCTGCATTAATCTTCATCAGCTGGCTAATACAATAAAGGATGGGAGCTAGAGATGCTGGCTCGGAGCAAGAGAAAAAAGATCGTTTTTGATGGAGATTCTCAGGACAACTTTGGCCAGCAGGGGCGCTGTGGGGCAACTTTGGCTCAGGATGGATACACTGATGGGAAAATGAAGATCTGTCCCTGAGCCAGCATGTTGGAAGACGCCTCCGGTTTAGTCAGAGGTTTTACACTGAGGAAAAAATTTGTCAGGGCTATTTAAGACGAGTAAAACAAAGGAGCTCCCACAATAGGCTGACAGTGGGAGAGGCTTCACTCTTGGCTCAAACCTACAAACTTTCTCTCCAATCCAACATCTCTGTTTACCCAAAGATAATGTCTTGGGACCTGTTGTTACAATTGAGTGACACTTTGTGCTAATCCGCATTTCAGCTTGGATTTTATGTTTTATTTATATCTGTAAAATTTGCTGTGTGTGTGCTGGTGATGGGAATGCTGAGCCCTCGGTGTCCTCCTATGCCCTGACAGCATTCTTTCACATACTTCATGCTGTGTGATGACCAGAGGGAGGCTTTGATGCATGGTCATATGGACCAGACAGGCAGCTTGGAAGTCTATGGGAATTTCTCAAGTCCTGACCCTTTCAGCTGGGGGTTTCGAACCCCGTCTTGTATCCTCCTTCAGCTATCAGGGGTTCATATTGAACTGCAGCTTAGTCAACCACTTGAACTTGAACTTTATTTCAAACATTTTTCAACCATAACCCTCATTGCGTATTTTAGAATTTGTATGTGATCGACCAACGCTTAGTGTTACATGCTTGTTAGGTGGATGGTTTCCAAATTGTTTTACAAATAAATAATCTGAAAAGTGTGGTGAGCACTTTCATTTAACTCTCTAGATATTTAGCTGCATAGCCACCTTTTGCTGCAATCACAGCTGCAAGTGTGGGTGGGGTATGTCTGTATGAGCTTTGTATAGCTGTAGAATTTTTAACAGTTCTTTGCTAAATAGATTAAGCTCCATGAAACTCTAGAGAAAACAGTGATTTTAAAAGTCTTGCCACAGATTCCTGAACCTGGACCTAGATCTTCCAGAGCTACCATTCCATTGTGACTCTGGCTGAATGTTCAGGTACATTGTTCTGCTGGAAGGTGTCTTTTGCAGCTTTCAGGTTTGCCCTGTTTTCAGGTTAATCCATCTTTCAATTAACTCTGACCTGCTTTCCTTTCTTTGATGGAGAAATTGGTCCCCACAGAATGATGCTGCCACCACTAATGTGTGTGTTTCACTGTTGGTTTGGGGTGATTCCTGTCAACAGATTCTCCCACCTGCGCGGTTAATGACCATCTTGGGTGCGTCCCTGATTAATGGTTTGGGTATCAGAGTAATCGAGGCTGAATTGCAAATTTAAGCCATACTTTTTTGATTTTTGTTTTTTTATAGTTTTCCTCCCATTTTACAATTATGTGTTACTTTGTTTGTAACACACAGTCATTATAAAATACATTGCACTTTGTGGTTGTATGATTACTTTTGCAAAGCCCTCTAATTTTTAAATCCAAATCTGTATATAGCTGCTTTGCATCAGCAATGCTACACAAACATGCTGCTGAATTCAGCAGGAGCTTATGCAGAGGAATTCAGAAGGAGAGCTTGGCGCCAAAATACCATTAAGCCTGCTGTTTTCATTAGTGAGAAGAAAAGGCTTCATAAAATCCCCAGTAGCGATGTGCAATGATTTGGGAGGCCCTTGATGTAAATGTCAGAAAAAGGTCTGGATCTTCTATTGAAGTGTGAGAGAACATGGTTTGTGTGACACAAGCCTTGTTGCTTTTGACTTGGACTCAAGTGTGAAGGCAATAGGAGGCATGCTGTTGGAGTCTGCAGTGTAATCTCTCCTAACACCTGCTCATGATCTGGTCTTTCTTATCCACGCAGTGGCTCAAGCTCCGAAACAAAAGCAATGTCTTCCTATCCTGCAGCAGGAGCAGCTGCCTCCAGGAGCATTATCAGATGTGGAAGCGGCAGCCCTCAGCGGCTTGGGTTCTCCGTAACAGTGTGATCTGTCAAGCTCTTATTTTCCTGCACATTCCACATCCAGAAGGGCTTCTCTATCCGCAAGACAGCAGAATCTGCTGGAGCTGGAAGCATGCAGAGGACAGGGAGGTACAGTAAGTGTTGGAGGGGGAGCATGATTGACAGAAAAGAGAGATGCAAAAGAGAGATGGTTCTGTCCAGATGTCCGAGAGCTAGATCCATGGACAGATAGGGAAACTGCAGACAGGCAAGAAAGTCACAGAGAAGAAAAAACCCTACAAAAAAACAGAGGAGTGGGCACCAGCAGCCGTGATCTCACCCTCCGCTCCTCTCTTTGGCACTGCCTTCCTGAAAGCTGCCCTTTTGCTGAAAAATGCCAAGTGCACCACATTCCTCCAGCCACACAAAGGCCCTCCCTCGTCTCAGCAGCATAGGGCAATCAGACAAGGGGTAATTATATAATTAGGCTGCCTGCTGCAGTCTCACTGTGTTGGTGGGTCACATTGATGTTGTCAGACAATAAAGCAAGTTGAACCTTAAAATAGGAGCGATATTCAACCTTCATGGATTCATGACTTTGGAATTTAGGTGTCGTTAAAAGTTATAAGCAGTTAATATCTTACCTGCATAAGATAACTCAGTTAATATAAATCATGATTCTGACGGTAAAATCGAGTCACACAAGGGCCAACACCAAAGTATGGATCAATTCCATGTCAGTTTGCCCCTTTGCAAATTCATACTTCCATTTCATACCCACATGTCGCCCTTTTGATCCTGTAAACAAATAATTTTGGGGACCCATGTACATACTACAGCCACTTACCATAAATATGGAGAGTCATTGTAATAAAAATATTTTCATGAACTATGGGATATAGGAATGATCATAAAAACACTCAAATCTCATGTATAATTTTATTAAATTGTGTATTATTACTGAAAACTTTGTATGACACCTATTCCCATTTATTTTGTTTTAAATATGAATATGAAGCAAAAGATTGAAGTCTGTGGACTAAAATGCAAACACCCATTTAAGGTACCTAGCATGAAAGATAAAGGCTGTGGACTTTTAAGCAATAGTCAGTATGGGTTTTGTTCTAATCACTCTAGTACTACAGCAATTATGGAGCTGAGAGAAGATTTCAGATTCTATTGACAAGAAACATTATTTCGTAGACCTTCAAAAAGCATTTGACACGCGGCACCAAAATATTATTCTATAAATTGTACAAATATGGCATTAGAGGTGTGGCACATCAGTGGGTAACCAGCTATTAATAGATAGAAACCATTTTGTTGAAGTTGGCAACACAAAGTCAGTCCTTGGACCAGTACTTTTTCTGCTTTATATAAACGATATTGTGTTTGTGTCACAGTTACCAAAGTGCATTTTGTTTGTAGATGACAATACTATGTTGTGTGCTGGAGAAAATATAAAAGATTTTATGCTAATCATAGAAAATAAATTCCAAAAAAAATGAAATGGTTTAATGCTAATAGATTGTCTTCAAACATTAGCAAAACTAAATTTATAATCTTCTATAGAAAAAAGAAATGATGACAGTCATTAAATATTAGTGGAGTTGTTAGTGGAGGTGATCACAGAGACACAACAAATCCCATTTTTATACATTTATAAACTCTGAAATTAAATGAATTGGTGGAATATAACATTCTAAAAACTATGTATACATCTCATCAGAAAAATGTACCTGATAACCTGGGAAACAGCTTCAATAAGAGAGAAAGTAAATATGACTTAAAAGGAAGTGCAGTTTTTACCAAATCTATGTTGAGAACAACTTTAAAGGAAAGATGTATCTCAGTCAGAGGGGTCAGTCTATGGAACAGTCTTTTTATATGTTTAAAAATTTTTTATATTTTCAATGTTACAAAAATATAATTCTGCAGAGTAGCGGGTCGACTTTTGTTTTCAATTGTTGCTATTATGATATTATGATTTGATAGTACAGCTGCGTTGAACAGCTCCAAAACCTGGAATTGTAAATAATTTTGTTTGGTTAGGGGGCAGATATTATAAGCCATTGCTTCTTTCTGCTCCCTTTCATTCATGACAAATGCTGTTGTTGCTTTTGATTTTAAATGAATGAAAATAAATAAATGAAAAAGATTATGAAATGACTAAAGTAGCTTCAACAAGCTTAACAAACATAATTTAATAATAGTCTTCCTCTTATTATAATTGTCTTCCCCCTCTCTCCACCTGCTTACTGTCAAAAAAATTAGAAAAATATAGGCCATATATTGCTGTAAAAAAGTTGTGTTTTATTAAACCTCATTTTGAATTTCTGAGTTTTACATAGCTTTAGTTTCATAACACATAGTTACTCCGACCAGAAATAATTCACATGGTCCGTTCTCAGTTTGTGTTTCACTCAGGAAGATCATTGGTAGTGCACAGCCTCCAGTCTCCATTTCTCATGTAAGTTATCATAGACACTTAATTAAATATCTGCCCATTGTAAACATGAAAATGTTCATTTAACAGCGTTCTCATAATCCGCCTAGACACTTTTGAGATCCGGGTTGTTGAAAGAGAGTAGAAGTCCACTTTGGTCTTAGGCTCTCTTATGCTAGCTGTTAGCTTCAGCCTCCAAGACAATTAATCTGGATTTATACCAAATGAAGATGGCGAGAGACTTTTCTGCTGCAGGTAAAATATTTCCACCTTTTTTACAGAACCTTCAAATTAACTAAAGGATCCCTTTAACTCTCTGCTTCTGGTGTTCAGTTATAGCTGACTCTGTACATATGATAGTAAGGAAGAATTTCTCTATTTTTGTTTTACAAATTACTGAGAAATTTGTAAAGCTTGACATTTTCTCATAGGGAGAGCTGTCAGGGAATCACTGCACCAAATGACAGCTATAGTTTGCAGCTAAACAGATAAGACCCCTGCTGCTCCCCAGTCGACTAGGGATCTGCTCCTCCAGACGAGAATTGAGCCAGTGTCTCTCTTTGCTGGCCTTCGGCCAACAGTCTCCCCTCCCACCATGGCCTTGGCTTTGGGTGTGCCTCCAGTCGCACGGGACAACACAGAATAGACTATTGTTGCTCGCACAAGACAGAGGGGCACGGGGGATGGAGTAGAGGTGCTGATTCTTATGGTGGGGAACTCAACATGGCGAGAGGAGAAATAAGCTTTCAGCAAGCAGGGCAAAAAGCATGCTTTCCCTCAGCTGTTCACATACGCGTGCACCTTTGCAGAACCACTGGATATTTATCCCCTCACACACACACACACACACACACACACGCACGCACGCACGCACGCACGCACGCACGCACGCACGCACGCACGCACGCACGCACGCACGCACGCACGCACACACACACACACACACACACACACACACAATCTCCTTTGCAATGCCTTTAGCTGGTTTGCTATGTGTTCTGGGATCGACATGGTAATTATTTTGCAAGAGTTTGTTAACACCTAAAAGGACCTGGATACCAGCTAATGAGAGATGGTCCTGTTCTGCTCGGGTCCTGTTCTACTTTTCTGATTTTTCTCTTATATTCTTTTCACTTTTCAATTCTATGCATCTTTGTGTTGGTCTGACACAGAGAATCTAAGAAAAAATAAAATAAAATGTAAAAATGTTTAAAGGTAGTGCCTTACTTTTGGTAAGGCACTACCTTTAAACAGACTGCACTGAATCCTTATCTTCTTCCTGGTTGCCTACCTTAACTAGTTATTGAGATGCAACAGAAACATCCAGTGTAATGCTTTGAAGAGGTTGTCATTTCGTCTTTTGGTACCTTTGGCCTTGTGGGCACGTACCAAGTCCTGATGGAAAATAAAATAAGCATCTCCATAAAGCTTGTTAGAAGAAGGAAGCATGAAGTGCTCTAAAATTTCCTGGTAGATGACTGTATTGACTGTTGACTTCAGAAAACACAGTGGACCAACACCAGGAGATGACATGGCATGCCGAATCATCACAGCCTGTGGTAACTTCACACTGGACTTCAAGCAACATGGATTTTGTGCCTCTCCACCCCTCTTCTGGAATCTGGGACCTTTGTTTCCAAATAAAATGCAAAGTTTTATTTTATCTGAAAGAGGACTTTGGTCCTCTGTGCAACTCTTTAGTTCTTATTCTCCCTAACCCAGGACGGGCTTAAAAGGAGAAATGCAACATTTGGAGCCCCTGTGTAGGATACGTCTGTCTATAGTGATGCATTGACTCAGGGTTCAGTCCGCTCCTTGTGAAGCTCTCCAAATGGATTTTGCTTGACAAACCTCTCAAGGCTGCGGTTATCCCTGTTACTGGTGCCCTTTTTCTCTCCACTTTTTCCTTACACTCTACTTTCTATGAATATGCTATAACTTTTTAACCATCTCCAAATTCTCTGAGACAAAACATTTTGGGTTTCCATTATCTGTAAGCCATAATGATCAAAGCCACAAGAATAAAAGGTTGAAATATTTCACTCTATGTTTAATAAATGGTCATGACATATTAGTTTCGCTTTCGGAAAATATGTGACAAAAACTACTGAACTTTTTAACAGTTTTCTAATTCTTTAGGCTGTACTTGTAAATCGGAAAATAACTGAACTATTATTAGTTGAGTTGAACTCCTACTGTAAGACAAAGTATTAAACTATGTCTATTAATTCTGTAGTTCAAACTCACTTTTATCTGGTAAATCTTTGGCTTGCCATAACATTAACTGTAAAGTTATGTGTTGAATTGTATTATGAATTAAGTACACGGCTCCAACTTGATCTAGTTATTGTTCATTTATCATAATTTGTGAGAATTAATATTTAAAACATATGTATATAGGTTATTATGTCAATCACTAATTAGCATATAGGTTAACCCTTTGCCTGTAGTATCTGAATTATTCTCTGTTTCTTTGCTTTCATAATCTATATTTTATAATAGCACAACTGCTGTCATTAAAATATTTTAATTGTTCATCAATAGAAAAGAACATTTTGACTGTAAGGCTCTCCAATTCAGTTAGATTTGTAACTGCGGTCTCTTTAACCCTCGTATTACAATCGAGTCAGAGCAGATGAGATTTGAGATGAGTTTTTTATTTGGCCCTTTAAACTGTTATAGTGCAGTCCAAAATCCAAAATAATACTGAAAAATGGCCAAAAATTAAAAGCTGAAGTTGTCTTGGACAAAAGCACACACTCAAAATTTAGATTATCTTTAAGCACATTGGTTGACACAATCTTTAATTAAGTAAATTAAACAGATCTGTTGATATGGGCGTGGCGCTGATGGTGTAGGGGTTAAGCGGAGGCTACAGTCCTCGAAGCAGCCGTCCCGGGTTCGAGTCCCGGACCCGGTGACCTTTGCCGAATGTCTCCCCCTCTCTCTACCCTTCTTTCCTGTGTGCCTACTGTCAAAAAAAAACAACAATAAAAATAAAGGCCACTAGTGCTGAAAAAAAAAAACAGATCTGTTGTTATTACTAATTAGCAGGATGGTCGGAGAAAAGAGTTTAAAGCTGCAGCTTCTCTGTGTTTCTTTGTTCTATCCCCCCATCCATTAACAACAACAAAATAAATCAGGCAGGTAAAAACATCATTACATATAAACAAAGTTGAAGGCGACATAGTCAAGTTTAAAGCAAGCAGAGAAACAAAAGCCTAAATTATTAATATAGGTCCAGATAAAGCTGAACTACCTCTGCTGCCAGCGCATACAGACACTGAGTACAAATGTTGAAAAAATGCTGCAGCATTTTCTCCATAAAATATCCAACGTTTTCTCATAAAAACAAAGTGTGTCAATCTTTCATTCACCCCCAAACAGAGCACTGTGAAATGACTTCAAAATTATCTATTTTCTCTCTCACCTAAAAAAACGGCATCATTTAGTTCAAAGTTCTCAAAAATGTGAGCTCTACCCATGAATGTGTTTGTGCACAACTCTACCTGTAATGTACCTGTATGTAAGTGTGTGAGCGTGGTGAGCCTTCTTTATAACTTGATCACACTGTTTACACTTGACTACACTGATAATGACTTATTTGGGTAGATCTTGACTGATGGTGACCTATTTTTTTTGTACTTTTTATTGTTTGGATATGAACACAGTTTGTTGTTCATTTTAACTTCAGACAAACAAATTCTCAAATGCCCAAAGCCATCAGGAGGAGGATTCATCTTAGAAGGCAGATATTCATCAGTCTTGTGCTGTTCATACTTCTTGTATTTTTCACTAGGTCTTTGTAAACATGTTTTTGCCTCACTGTGCTTGCAGATGCACTCACACCCACCTAAAGCCAATGTTGATCAAACTCTGCACTGGTACCATTCCAATTCTGGAGCTTCTTGATCCTAAAGCCTTCTTCAATTCAACCAAGCCTCTTTTAACGATCTGGTAGACTGTTCGGGGCATTTATTCCAACTGTTTATTTCCATTAGTCTGCTAATTAGATTAACACTGTGATTTCAGGTGGAGTCTTTCACAGCTTCACCTGTTAGTGATGCTGAAATTTACTTGATAATATTATTGTGCCAGATACTTTGAAGGTTATTGTAAAAGTTACTGTTCCTTTCTAATCAAAAGATCAAAGATAAACACATGATATAACTTGTTAAGTCATGGATTTGTTGACAAAAAATAGAAGAAAAGTCAGCTGTGATCGAAAGAAGAAGAAGAAGAAGAAGAAAGTTCTTCTATAACCTTTAGAAACTAAAATTGAGTTTAGGCAAAACATTGCTTCAGAGTTTTCAGAGAAAGGGTGGTCTTACCAAAGGGTCTTTGAAACAACAAATTATTTTGTTTTCTTTTAAAATGAAAACAAATCGATGTTCTCACATCCCCCAGTAAATTGTTGAACCAGTATCACATTAACCAAGGTGAGTTTGAAGAAAAGCATTGTGATTCAAGACTTTTGCACAGTGCCTGACTTATTCTGACGTCAAAAAACCTGATGAATAACCTGAAAAGAATTTCATTGTCTCTTCTGAATTGAGATGAGTGTTTGCATAAAACATCAGCAAACAGTCATTAGCACTTATAGGGCTCCAGTTGTCTGTCTGTATGGGGAGATTACAGCTTTTGCAGAGTTAAAAGACTTCATATGGAAGAAAATATCACCCTCATAGCTGCAAAAACAACTCTTTCCAATTACAGACTCGCACTCAGCTCACAGGAGATGCTCCTGATGCACAACTCTAAATATGGCTTTAGTTTTTTTTAAGATGGTGAGAAACTACATACTAGCATTAACAATGGCTGCCATCAGCAGTTTTTAGATGTTGGCAACAAAATCCCAGGCTTTGTTTGTCTCCAGAGGTTTGCATTGCTTTAAATCTTAATCATTTTCTTTAAAAAAAAAGAAACGCTTGCAGAGGTTATATTTTTGGATTTGGTGGAGGAAATTCCCATCAAATAAGTGGAATGCCACATTAATTTCAATGCAGACTAAAACTCTAATAGTTAGTTTGCATTCTGACTTTTATGGCCATTAAGGTCAATAATAGAGTAACAAACCAATTTAAGACATCACAGGCTACTTGCAAACTGACTAAAAGAAAGAAAAAACACCCTATTTCATTGGGTGAACGTTTTGCTTGATGCTTGATGACCTTGCCAACACCAGTCCCTGCTTTCGAATGTCTTGACCTTTTTATCCTATTGGACGACTTCAGTATAGGGAGAGGGGAAAGATGGTGTTGTATTGTAGAAAATAGTTGGAGGGATTATGTAAGAACACTGCTATTTGGTGGTGGGCAGCGACCTGCTTTGCTCTTTCTTTATTGCTTTGAGGATCAGTGAGACATTTCCTCAGACGGACCTCTGAGGTCAGTGCCACCAGTGGCCTGAGTTGATGTCTTAAAGTGACATCAGTGGGAAGGCTCGCTGTGGGCACATTGTCTATGAAGTGAAAGAGAACACCATTATGATTATTATCAAAAGAGAAAAGGATATGAAATCTAGCCTAACATTCAGCTTGTTTGGTCAAAAACACCCCAGTTAAAAACGTCTGTCACTATTTGAACTCACATGGCTTTTTTTTTGCATCCATCTACTTCATTTAATTTAGAAATGTTATTATCATGGAGAATGTTATGGACTCCTCATCACAAACATCAGCATCAAACATTTGAGCAAAACCATCTCCTAAAGACATCTAAGATGGCCAAAGAACATCAGAGAAATTTAAAGTTAGCTTAATCACCTGAACCATAACAGTGTCAAGTGAGCAGGAAATATTTATTGTTTCTGGCTTTTTGCTTATTGAACATACATTATAAGAAGTTTTTAGTTTACAGCAGCAGACATTTTGACCAAACTTCAACATTCAGCTGTATACCTTTAAACAGCAGAGTGGACGGCACAAAATATTGTGTTGCACTTTAATAAGATACAATTTTTCCAATCAGTATACTATTCTTGATTTTCACTACATGAAATGCTTAAAAGCTATCTTTTTCTAATTGTAATTTTGATTAAGGTAAAAATATGTTATAAACAAAATAGCATTTTTCTACCCTAGCAACTACCCTGCACTTCCCTGCCCCCTATACTGAACTATGTCTTTCTGCACCTCCCTTCATGCCTGCTCTTTAGTTCTACTCTATTCTACCTGTCACCTCTGACAGAACCTCACTAGTGGTCTTCCTTTTAAATAGTTTATTGTTAGCTTTGGTGTTACTCTGGATTGTTACATCCCTGTTTGTAAATCACTTTGGATAAAAGGGTCTGCCAAATGCATAAACATAAAAATGATATGTCTCTCCACCAGCCTTCCTCCAGTCTCCATGGTACTTTTGTGGCCATTTTCTAAACTTTTTGACTTAACTATACTGATTTTGGCAGATTTAGAATTCTAGTTAAGAACTATGATTAATAAAGCTATAGAACAATGTTCACAATTTTTTTCTGATTTTGCATTACAATAATCACAATCTGATTGTTTAGTACAAGACTGCAGAAAAAAAACAAGTTCTGTAATTTCAGTGGTACTGACAATCATACTGTGTCAGTGATTTTATTTAGAAAAGCAGATAGCATCCGTTTGGCTCGACATTCTCAAGAGAGTTGTGTTTTATCATGACATTATTAAAAATATTATTGAGATAACTCAAGTCACTGAGGCAAAATGTATTATCTATAAGGACCAAAAACGCAAAACCCTTTTATAATAAGATCAGGTTTTCATTTATTTTTCCTGTAAAAGTCTCTAAGAGTAGATGCTTGAGTACTTGTTTGCTAGTTCGTTGCATTGTTCCATATGGAGCACATTCGATGACAAATGGTATTCAAACTCCCAAAATATTTGGTCTAATGGTGATTTTGAAGTTGTTTTGTCTGTCAAGTGGCCACAGTAAGAAGTCTGTTAGTCTGGCACCTCAACAGAGATCTCTGATGAGCCTCCAGTACAGTCCCACCCACAGCCGGACCCATCCATGGGAAACCTGACGTCAAAGACGTTTACCTCCCAATATAACCTTTCTCCCCCTTCTCTCATCTTGAGCTTGCATTTTCATATTTTGCTGGTATTTCCGGATGGCTCCCAGATTTGCAAAATAAAGGCCATCAGAGTAGTCATTATAACGCTGAACAATAATAACTGGAGGAACTGAATAAAAGCCTGGAGAAGCTTGTTGACCTTTCTGAGCTAAACTGGTCCTGGCTTCTGTCTGTGTACCACTGAGCCCATTGTGTTCCCAGACCTTATCATTGTGTTGCAGTTTCCTCTCTTTGCTGCATGTGCGTACGTGTGCATGTGTTGGAGTCTACGCGCATATCCCGTCCTGTGTAAATGAATACAGTATGTGTGGCCTGATCCAACATACTACAAAGGTACAAAGGCTTGAAGTGATGTGTGCCACTTCACACTTTCTGGATGCACACCAACACACAGCTCTGTGGAAAAATGTCATCTTGGAAAATGACGGAGATGACTTTCTTCAATGAATTCAAATTAACTTTTGACCTACAAGCAAAATGCTGTGTGTGGCATAAAAGTACCGGAATACTGACACCCTGAATGCACCATTGCCATAATGAAATATGGCGGTGGCAGGATGGTTGCTAATTACAATCCTGGTTAAAAACTTGTTAAAGGCTGCAAAAGACTAGAGACTGGGACTTTATGCCTTCCAGCAGGACAACAAGCCTAAATGTACAGCCAAAGCTACAATGAAAGGCTTTAGATTATAAGATATTCATGTGCTAGAATGTATTAGAATGGCCCAGTGAAAGTCCAAAGCAAAATTTAATTGAGAATTTGTGAACAACTTAAATTGTATGTAAACAGCTCTCAATCAAATCTGACTATTTAATAGAGAGCAATTAAAGGAGAATGAGCAAACATTTCTGACCCAAAAAGTTGGAGATGTAATTGAAGTTAAAAAATATTTTCACAAAGTAGTCTTTGCAGGCTCAGGAGGACTGGACACAAATGCATGCCACACTTTTCATGTATATTTTCCATATATAATCCTCTCTCCATTTTTAGATGATGCACTACTGTGTCTTGAGCTATCCCATGGCATCAAAACAAAGTAGTTAACAGTTTGGTCTTAAGATGTGACAGATTGTGAAAAGGGGCTTATTTATACGTTATATGTAGTTACACAAAGACACACATACAAGCACATTTCTACCATGCAGCTACACAAAGGTAGGGATTTTATTTCTCTGACTTTACATCTCAGTCAGTACTGCTGCTTAATACCACAGAGGATGAGAGACTTTTAACACAGAGACCCATTCATGGAAGTTAAGAGCTGACGATAGCTGAAAAGTATTACTACAACTCAGGAATGAGTGATGGTCTCTGCTTTCTCCTAGACTCTCGCTAGTTGTCATCTAGAGACGAAAGAGGCAGAAGAAAAGGGAGAGAGGAAGAAAACCAAAAAGCCCCGAATGAGAAACCCTGCTGTCTCCACCTGCTGCCTCTCTCCCCCTCCTCAATGAATGGGGGTAGGAGAAAGGAGCCTTATGATGTCACCGGAGGCTCTGTTCTCTAGGACAATGCACCCACACCTCCGGGACTTTCCCTGCCCTGGCAACAGGGGGTGCTGTTGTGTTCTGGAGGCATTTGTGAAGTGACTCATACCCTTCTTTAGCCCACGCAGCACACTCACACACACACACACACACACACACACACACACACACACACACACACACACACACACACACACACACACACACACACACACACACACGTGGTATTGGTATCCTTTGTTAAAATGTATCTTTTATTGAAGCGGCATAGTCTCCCAGTTGAAAAATTCAGAAGACACATAACCCCTAATTTGAACATGTTTAGTGAGTGGGAAGAAAATCCAACAGCAAGAAACAAAATCCCAGTTGCCACATTTAAAAGCAGAGTGTCTAACATTTTAATATGTGCTCTATAGCTTTCTGTTTCCAAAAGACATAAATATGGCATGACACTAATTCATCTTAGCCACTCTTCAAAACGGGAAAGACAAAAGTAGATGGCATTGAAATAAGCAGGTGTGTGATGATCTTCATCAGTTAAAAAATGTCTACTTTTTTAAAAATGTTCATATCTACAGTCAGAAATATGTAGGAATCAGAAAGTTAGGAATCTGAAGTTAGTCAGGAACAAGGCTGGGTTTTTGGCTCATGTTTATCTTGCCTCCACACATATTGAGGGGATGATAAGGGGGGTTAAGACAAATCTCCAAAGCTCAGTGCTAAAAAACTGCAGCAAAGAGTGGCATCTTGAGATCACCAGTGTTCCCAGCAACCATCAGATACTGTCTACATGCCAACTAGTTGATGCATACCAGTCCAACCATCGCAATTCAACTTAAGTGGAATCTCTCTAATTTGGTCAGATGAGACTTAAATTGACATTTTCAGCAACAACCCCTCCTGGTGGGCCAAATTCTCCTTCAAATGGCTAGTGTCAATGTAAGGGCTTTATACACATCTTTACCAGGGATTCTAATAAAGGCCAATGCACATTCTGCAAGAACTGAGACTTTTGTTCCCTTTCCCAGGGAGGCAGGAAGAAAATGACATTATTACTGCTATTAATGTTCTTGAAGGCCTGGTTTGGGTGTTCTTGCAGCTTGTTCTTGACACATATTCTGGGCGACAAATATTGTGTGATTGGTCAGAAATTTGAAGAGGGCGTGCTTAGTACAGTTATACATTCTGCAGTGGGAGGGACCAACGAGGACTTCCCAGGAGTTCTTCACTTAAGTTCTTGTGAAGTATGAAATGAAGGAACTTTGCTCGTGCCACCTGGAGTGAAAGAACACATTTTTCTATTCTTACGGAGTATATATAGACCATAAGCGTTAAGGGTTTGGTAGTTAAATAGCTCACATGTTTACAGATGATTTCTTCAAAAAAGCAATTTGGTACTTTTGAGTGAAATTAAGAGCAATGAGTTGCTAATACATCTTATTCAAAACCAAAAAACTGGATATTCATAAGCACTGTATTAGTTTTAACAGATGAGTTCTGTTGCATGCTTTTTCTTTGCTTTCTGTCTATTAGCCATACCTGCATACATATTTTCCACAAATCTTGACATTCTGGACCTTGTTAGGGATAGAACTGCTGCCTACGGTGGGACACTGCCAAGATCTATGGCTGATGTGGACTGATAAGGGAGTTTCCACAACAAACTACCTCTGGCCATCAAAGCTATCCTACCATTGTTCCCTCAGGCAGAGGAAGCCAGGTTTGTTGAGTTATTGTTGGAAGTGGGAGAAAGAAGGAGGGACCTGGAATAAGGCGGTAAGTGTGCATCCATGGTCGTGCAAGGCACTGTGACGTACTATCAACCTCGGTTATTTGTATCTAATTTTTGGAGTGTTTGTATGTCTGTGTACTCATTGGACTGTGTGCATGATGGCTCTGTCTGAGCTTCAAGTGTGTCACAGGTTACCGTCACGCTGTGTGTTGCAGTGAGGGAAAGCCATCAGCGTGAGCACTACCTGAGTCAGAGCGGAACAGGAGCTTAAGCCGCGCTGTCCTCGGTGAAACATGGAGCAAAGCAGGAAAACACCTGGGAGCTGAAGGAGAACAAACAAATCCAGAGGAGGGAAGAGGAAGAAGAGGCAGGATGAGGAGGGGAGTTAAACAGAAGGAGAGAGAGAGAGGAAGAGCACCAAACGTTTTAAGCCGTGTGGAGTCCAGGAAGAAGGCCGGGGGAAAGATCCGGTTTAACATCATTGTAACAACATTGCAGTTTAGCAGAACATTTGTAAAAACTGAGTTGTTTTGAAAAAGCATAAAGGTTTATTATATATTTTTTTAGTACAATCATTAATATCCTGTAACAAATTAGGTAGTGACTAATCTTTTCAACTCTCCTAACCCCTGATATGCTGTTGGGTCTCAATTTTATGTTTAAGCTTCATGAAACTGTAAAGATTTAATTCTGTGATTTTATTCTTTGTAGGGCAAATTTAAATAGTCAAAGTCAACTCTGGATTATCAGCACTCTGTTGGGTGTGGTGCTTTATTAAGGTGGAGGCTTTGCCAAATTTTGTAAAGAATTAATGGATTAACAAATTCTTGTTGATACTTTTGAGTGTTATAGACAGCTCAGGTTAGTGAAGCAAGTTTAACATAAAAATGGACTTAGGAGGTGTTTACCAAGAACAGAGCCCCCGCTTTAAAATCAACATCTTCAAATTTGATTAAAATTTGCAGTTGCCCACATGGACAAGCCAGGTGCATTCTGGAGAAGATATTATAATCAAAAGAGACAAAGATTAAACTATTTAAAGAAGTATGTTTAGAGGAGCCAAGGCGAGGTGTTCAAAACTAAGAACACTGTACCAGCTATCAAGAATGGTGGTGGCAGCATCATGCTGTGGGCCTGTCTTGATGGGTTTTGGTGAATGGAATAAAGAAATGAGTGGAATAAACTATGACTCAATCAACCTAACCCCAAAACAACAGCTACAGGGATCAGAACTTCAACACAATTGGGGTTTTAGGTGTATGTGGAGGTGTGTGAGGGAGCACCTCCGTTGCTCCTGTCCCCCTGCAGCTGTCATGCTGTTTAACAACAGCAGAACTCAAGGACACCATACTTACATTGTGGCTACATAGTCATTAACTGTGAACACTTTTCCTGTTTATATGCAGGAGTTGGACAATGAAACTGAAACACCTGGTTTTAGACAACAATAATTTATTAGTATGGTGTAGGGCCTCCTTTTGTGGCCAATACAGCATCAATTCGTCTTGGGAATGACATATACAAGTCCTGCACAGTGGTCAGAGGGATTTTAAGCCATTCTTCTTGCAGGATAGTGGCCAGGTCACTACGTGATACTGGTGGAGAAAAACGTTTCCTGACTCGCTCCTCCAAAACACCCCAAAGTGGCTCAATAATATTTAGATCTGGTGACTGTGCAGGCCATGGGAGATGTTCAACTTCACTTTCATGTTCATCAAACCAATCTTTCACCAGTCTTGCTGTGTGTATTGGTGCATTGTCATCCTGATACACGGCACCACCTTCAGGATACAATGTTTGAACCATTGGATGCACATGGTCCTCAAGAATGGTTCGGTAGTCCTTGGCAGTGACGCGCCCATCTAGCACAAATATTGGGCCAAGGGAATGCCATGATATGGCAGCCCAAACCATCACTGATCCACCCCCATGCTTCACTCTGGGCATGCAACAGTCTGGGTGGTACGCTTCTTTGGGGCTTCTCCACACCGTAACTCTCCTGGATGTGGGGAAAACAGTAAAGGTGGACTCATCAGAGAACAATACATATTTCACATTGTCCACAGCTCAAGATTTGCGCTCCTTGCACCATTGAAACCGACGTTTGTCATTGGCATGAATGACCAAAGGTTTGGCTATAGCAGCCCGGCCGTGTATATTGACCCTGTGGAGCTCCCGGCGGACAGTTCTGGTGGAAACAGGAGAGTTGAGGTGCACATTTAATTCTGCCGTGATTTGGGCAGCCGTGGTTTTATGTTTTTTGGATACAATCCGGGTTAGCACCCGAACATCCCTTTCAGACAGCTTCCTCTTGCGTCCACAGTTAATCCTGTTGGATGTGGTTCGTCCTTCTTGGTGGTATGCTGACATTACCCTGGATACCGTGGCTCTTGATACATCACAAAGACTTGCTGTCTTGGTCACAAATGCGCCAGCAAGACTTGCACCAACAATTTGTCCTCTTTTGAACTCTGGTATGTCACCCATAATGTTGTGTGCATTTCAATATTTTGAGCAAAACTGTGCTCTTACCCTGCTAATTGAACCTTCACACTCTGCTCTTACTGGTGCAATGTGCAATCAATGCAGACTGGCTACCAGGCTGGTCCAATTTAGCCATGAAACCTCCCACACTAAAATGACAGGTGTTTCAGTTTCATTGTCCAACCCCTGTTTGTATATATATTCAATTCAGTTTTATTTATATAGCGCCAATTCACAACACATGTTGTCTCAAGGCACTTCACAACAGTCAGGTACATACATTCCAATTAATCGTAACCATTGAACAATGCAGTCAGAGTTAGTTATTTATTCAAATTGGATAAAAAGTTTTTCTATCTAAGGAAACCCAGCAGATTGCATCCAGTCAGTGACTTGCAGCATTCACTCCTCCTGGATGAGCGTGTAGAGACAGTGGACAGTCACTGGCGTTGACTTTACAGCAATCCCTCATACTGAGCATGCATGTAGCGACAGCGGAGAGG